>NC_053023.1:95275448-95286921 GCF_003073215.2 Triticum urartu | reverse complement strand
TCGTCCCCTATGTAGAAGTTAAGAAAGCTCGACCACGGCAGAATAGAGAGAAAGGACGAAGGTCGTCCCCTATGCTTAAGACGTAGGCTCTACAGTATGCTATGCTGTGTACCGCACCTGAAATGTGCCTTGCCATGAGTCAGTCAAGGGGTACAAGAGTGATCCGAGAATGGATCACAGGACAGCGGTCAAAGTTATCCTTAGTAACTAGTGGACTAAGGAATTTTCTCGATTATGGAGGTGGTAAAAGAGTTCGTCGTAAAGGGTTACGCCGATGCAAACTTTGACACTAATCCAGATTATTCTGAGTAGTAAACTGGATTCGTATAGTAGAACAGTTATTTGGAATAGCTCCAAATAGAGCGTGGTAGCTGCATCTAGGAGATGACATAGAGATTTGTAAAGCACACACGGATCTGAAAGGTTCAGACCCGTTGACTATAACATCTCTCACAAGCATAACATGATCAAACCCAGAACTCATCGAGTGTTAATCACATGGTAATGTGAACTAGATTATTGACTCTAGTAAACTCTTTGGGTGTTAGTCACATGGGGATGTGACCTTGAGTGTTAATCACATATCGATGTGAACTGGATTATTGACTCTAGTGCAAGTGGGAGACTGTTGGAAATATGCCCTAGAGGCAATAATAAATTAGTTATTATTATATTTTCCTTGTTCATGATAATCGTTTATTATCCATGCTAGAATTGTATTGATAGGAAACTCAGATACATGTGTGGATACATAGACAACACCATGTCCCTAGTAAGCCTCTAGTTGACTAGCTCGTTGATCAATAGATGGTTACGGTTTCCTGACCATGGACATTGGATGTCGTTGATAACGGGATCACATCATTAGGAGAATGATGTGATGGACAAGACCCAATCCTAAGCCTAGCACAAGATCGTGTAGTTCGTATGCTAAAGCTTTTCTAATGTCAAGTATCATTTCCTTAGACCATGAGATTGTGCAACTCCCGGATACCGTAGGAATGCTTTGGGTGTACCAAACGTCACAACGTAACTGGGTGACTATAAAGGTGCACTACAGGTATCTCCGAAAGTGTCTGTTGGGTTGGCACGAATCGAGACTGGGATTTGTCACTCCGTGTAAACGGAGAGGTATCTCTGGGCCCACTCGGTAGGACATCATCATAATGTGCACAATGTGATCAAGGAGTTGATCACGGGATGATGTGTTACGGAACGAGTAAAGAGACTTGCCGGTAACGAGATTGAACAAGGTATAGGGATACCGACGATCGAATCTCGGGCAAGTACAATACCGCTAGACAAAGGGAATTGTATACGGGATTGATTGAGTCCTTGACATCGTGGTTCATCCGATGAGATCATCGTGGAACATGTGGGAGCCAACATGGGTATCCAGATCCCGCTGTTGGTTATTGACCGGAGAACGTCTCGGTCATGTCTGCATGTCTCCCGAACCCGTAGGGTCTACACACTTAAGGTTCGATGACGCTAGGGTTATAGAGATATTAGTATGCGGTAACCCGAAAGTTGTTTCGGAGTCCCGGATGAGATCCCGGACGTCACGAGGAGTTCCGGAATGGTCCGGAGGTAAAGAATATATATATAGGAAGTGCTATTTCGGCCATCGGGACAAGTTTCGGGGTCACCGGTATTGTACCGGGACCACCGGAAGGGTCCCGGGGGTCCACCGGGTGGGGCCACCTGCCCCGGGGGGCCACATGGGCTGTAGGGGGTGCGCCTTGGCCTATATGGGCCAAGGGCACCAGCCCCAAGAGGCCCATGCGCCAAGAGAAGAGGAAAAGGGAGAGTCCTAAAGGGGGAAGGCACCTCCGAGGTGCCTTGGGGAGGATGGACTCCTCCCCCCCTTGGCCGCACCCTTCCTTGGAGGAAGGGGCAAGGCTGCGCCCTCCCCCTCTCCCTTGGCCCTATATATAGTGGGGGGAAGGGAGGGCAAACCATACCTAAGCCCTGGCGCCTCCCTCTCCCTCCCATGACACATCTCCCTCCTCCCGCAGCGCTTGGCGAAGCCCTGTTGGAATCCCGCTACTTCCACCACCACGCCGTCGTGCTGCTGGATCTCCATCAACCTCTCCTCCCCCCTTGCTGGATCAAGAAGGAGGAGACGTCCTGCTCCGTACGTGTGTTGAACAGGAGGTGCCGTCCGTTCGGCGCTAGGATCATCGGTGATTTGGATCACGACGAGTACGACTCCATCAACCCCGTTCTCTTGAACGCTTCCGCGGCGCGATCTACAAGGGTATGTAGATCCACTCCTCCCTCGTTGCTAGATGACTCCATAGATTGATCTTGGTACAGTAGGAAAATTTTGAATTTTGCTACGTTCCCCAAACATGGTGGGTTAGAGGTTTGACATGGAAATTTGGGAGGCTTGCAAGCAAGTGGTAGGCATCGTAGCAATGGCATAGCAAAAGAGCGAGCAAACTAGCATAGCAAAGATAGTAGTGATTTCGAGGGTATGATCATCTTGCCTGCACAGTTGTCAGAGTTGACTGGATCCTCGAAAGCAAACTCAACGGGCTCCTCGTTAGCGAACTCGTCTCCCGGCCTCTACCCAAACAAGACAAACAAGCAACAAGGATACAATCAACCACGTGCAAACTCAAACAACACGATGCAAAGATGATATGCTATGCGGGATGCGATGCGGGATGCAAATGCAAGATATGACAGGAAATGCATGAACCTGGCCTCAACTTGGAAATCCCAAGTGTGCCACTGGAAAGATGAGATGAAATCTTGAAAACGATATAAAGAACGCCGGAATCGGAGTTACGGTTTGGAAATGGCAAGCGATTTAAAAAATGACACCGGTCTGCGATTTACAGCAAGTAGGCATCTAAATGCAATGAGATGAACATGCTACAGCACCCAAACATGGACTAACAAAATACATGGCAGGGAAGCATTCAAGATGCTTAACAAAAGTCTAGCACTGAGCTACGGCCAATTCATCCATTAGGAGGTTCAAACAAGCATGGCAAAAACGCAAATGGTAAAACAGATCTCAGACTTAGTGAAATTAACACTTGTCTGGAATTTCAGATCATATAGCCCTCTTCGGAGCAACAAAACAACATGCTACAGGACCTGAACATGACAAAGAAAGACATGGCATGGAGCTACTCAACAAGCTTAACAAAAGTCCCTTAGTGACCTTGAGCCAAAAGGGATCACAAAATATACTAACAAGCACACGAACATAGCAAAAACATAATCAGTTTTCAGACTTAGTGAAAACTGGGACATGCTGAAACATAACTCACGAAGGCATGTTTACGAGCTCGATGCACTCACCACGGTGCAAGTCATGGCAAGACAAGCATACATCCTTAAGAAGGCACAAAATACAAGCTAGACATGGCAAGAACAATGGCATAGCATGCACGGATCAACTACAATAACATCGGCAAAATCGCAAACAAGTTGACGATCTGCCCAGATTCACAACGAAGCAAAAGTAGAGCTCTATTGACTCAAGCTAGGGTGCTCCATAATTGCAAACAAAGACATGGATGGATAGAGCACTACAATAGATTAACAAAACTCCCTTACTGATCATCCTCAAAAGAGGCACGGATCACTAGGAAACAACATGAACATATGGCATCATGCATGAACTAAACAATCTCCAGGACTTAGTGAAATTACTAAGTCCCTGAAAACAGAATTTAGCAAGTGCACCACTTTGCAAGCTTGCACAAGTCACACACACATCCTAAAAATACATGGGTTGCACCTCTGGAAAGATGACAAAACCCTTAACAAACACATGTGAAGACACGGGCATATCATGCACACATTAATCATGGCAAAAATGACAAAAGTGCTAAACGGAGTAGCAGATCTGACAATTAACTCAAGTAGCCCTCTTCTAACAGCATTTCGGCATCAAGATGACTCAAATGAAAATGATGCAATGAATGAAATGATGTACTCTCTGAGATGAACATTTTGATATGCTATATGCATGAATCGGAGCTACGGATGCAAAGTTACGGGGCCTCGCATGAGCACTTGGACAGGGCATATGACTAAAATACTCAGGGACTTTGATGAAAAAAATCATACCCCTTAGGGTTTTGAAGCAATCAGGCGGCGGTCCTACTTCGGATCATCGGAGCTGGTTTGGCTCACTGTAAGCTGCTGTCCTTGGAATATGGGATGATGGAGGTGATCCTTATGGGCCCGGCGGGGACGTAGCCGGCACTCGACGAGAGAGGGCGCTTTAGGTCGAGATATGGAGGCGGACGGGGCGAGGGCCAGCGGTCGCCACTCTGATGCATTGGTTGGAGGTCTGTGCGCTGCCCGAATGAGGGGTCGGCGGCGGCGGTTCCACCTTGAAGCTGGGTGACCATGACGACGGCTCATGAGCTCCTGCGGCGGAAGCTCGGGAGGCGGCAGAATACATCTCGCCAAATTAAAAGAATGAGGGGGCGGGCGGACAATCCGGATTGTGCGGTGGCGGACGGTTGGGCGGGACGGCGGCCGGGCGGGGAGGCGGCAGCCGAGCGAGGAGAGGAAGGCGCGGCGCGGGGGCACAGTCCGCTCGCGGGCCTCGCGGGGCTGCGCCTGGGCGGGCGATCGGCGGCGAGCTGGAAGGTGGCGGCCTCAGTGTCGAAGGCGGGGTGGCTGGAGCGCGCGGACGCCTATCGGCGTCAGTTAACGGTCACGTCCGGGGCGGCGGCGGATGGATTTAGGTTTAGGGGGGAGGGGATCCGGAATTTGGAGGGTGTTATATATAGGCATAGAGGGAGCTAGGAGAGTCCAAATGAGGTGCGGTTTTCGGCCACGCGAATGTGATCGAACGCTCTAGATGATGGAGCAGAGTTTGGTGGGTTTTGGGTCAAATTGGAGGGGTGTTGGGCTGCAACACACACGAGGCCTTTTCGGTCCCTCGGTTAACCGTTGGAGTATCAAACGAAGTCCAAATGATACGAAACTTGACAGGCGGTCTACCGGTAGTAAACCAAGGCCGCTTGGCAAGTCTCGGTCCAATCCGGAAATGTTTAATCCCCACACACGAAAGAAAGCTAGAAATGACCACCGGAGGAGAACGAAGCGCCGGAATGCAAAACGGACAACGGGGAAAATGCTCGAATGCATGAGATGAACACGTATGCAAATGCAATGCACATGATGACATGATAATGAGATGCATGACAAAGACAACAACACACGGAGACAAAGACCCGAACCCGAGGAAATAAATATAACTTAACGCCGGAAACGGCAAGAGTTGGAGTACAAATAGGGAAAGTTACATCCGGGGTGTTACACCCTACCCGATCTAAGACCCACGGGCCGAGGAGTTTCCGATCTTGGAAGTTCGGATTCCGAAGTGTTGCCCGATGAGTCTGGCCCGCTGCCTGACTCTAGGTTCAGGGCTTGGGTGATGTCCTCCCGTACACGGGTGTCCGGCTCGGAGAGCTTAGGAATCCGGACATAGTTAGTCCTCAAGGTAGAGGCTAGATCGCCGCATTGTTCCTCCACCACCGCAATATGATGGGTGACCGGTGGAGAATTAATCTCCCTTTGATCGGGTTTAAGCCCAATCCAATCATAGTCTGTAGCGACTCCCAAGGCGGCGATACGATCCAAGAGATCGTTTAGGGAAGAGAGCTCTATTGGATTCATCTGCTCAGCAAATTCCGAGCTGACGTGGAGGCTGTTTTTGATGACCCGAGAAGTCATCGTCGGTGCAGCGGCCGAACTGGCGGTCATGATGAAACTGCCAAGCCGGAGAGTTTAGCCAACAGCCAGGGCTCCTCCGGCGGTAATGTTGTTTTTAACAACGAGATGAGGCATCATTCCTTACGGCAACGGCACAGTGGAACTCTCAATGAAAGCACCAATGTCGGTGTCAAAACCGGCGGATCTCGGGTAGGGGGTCCTGAACTGTGCGTCTAAGGCGGATGGTAACATGAGGCAAGGGACACGATGTTTTACCAAGGTTCGTGCCCTCTTGATGGAGGTAAAACCCTACGTCCTGCTTGATTATTCTTGATAATATGAGTAGTACAAGAGTTGATCTACCACGAGATCGGAGAGGCTAAACCCTAGAAGCTAGCCTATGGTATGATTGTATGTTGTCCTACGGACTAAAACCCTCCGGTTTATATAGACACCGGAGGGGGCTAGGGTTACACAAGGTCGGTTACAAAGGAGGAGATATACATATCCGTATTGCCTAGCTTGCCTTCCACGCCAAGTAGAGTCCCATCCGGACACGGGACAAAGTCTTCAATCTTGTATCTTCATAGTCCAACAGTCCGGCCAAAGGTCATAATCCGGTTGTCTGGATACCCCCCAATCCATGACTCCCTCACCTGTTATTGACACACCTGAGAATCCCAATGATATCTCTATTTCTGATGTTGAAACACAATCTGGTAATGAACATGAAACTAGTGATAATGTTAATGATAATGTTTATGATGATGCTCAACCAAGTAATGACAAAGATGTAGAGATTGAACCTGCTGTTGATCTTGATAACCCACAATCAAAGAATCAACAATATGATAAAAGAGGCTTTGTTGCTAGGAAACACGGTAAGGAAAGAGAGCCTTGGGTTCAGAAACCCATGCCTTTTCCTCCTAAGCCATCCAAGAAAAAGGATGATGAGGATTTTGAGCGCTTTTCTAAAATGATTAGACCTATCTTTTTGCGTATGCGTTTGACTGATATGCTTAAACTGAATCCTTATGCTAAGTACATGAAATATATTGTTACTAATAAAAGAAAGGTACCGGAAGCTGAAATTTCCACCATGCTTTCTAATTATACTTTTAAGGGTGAAATACCTAAAAATCTAGGAGATCCAGGAGTACCAACTATACCATGCTCCATTAAAAGAAACTATGTTAAAACTGCTTTATGTGATCTTGGAGCCGGTGTTAGTGTTATGCCTCTCTCTTTATATCGTAGACTTGATTTGAATAAGTTGACACCTACTGAAATATCTTTGCAAATGGCTGATAAATCAACTGCTATACGTGTCGGTATTTGTGAGGATGTGTGTGTTGTAGTTGCAAATGTTACTATTTAACGGACTTTGTTATTCTTGACATTCCTGAGGACGATAGTATGTCTATTATTCTTGGAAGACCTTTTTTGAATACTGCAGGGGCTATTATTGATTGCAACAAGGGCAATGTCACTTTTCATGTTAATGGTAATGAGCATACGGTACACTTTCCGAGGAAACAACCTCAAGTCCACAGTATCAATTCTATTGGAAAAATTCCATCGATTATTTTTGGAGGTTTTGAATTTCCTCTTCCTACTGTCAAGAATAAATATGATATTCTTATTGTTGGGGATGTCCATATCCCCATTGAGGTAACCTAGTGTTATTTGAAATTTCTCTAGTTTCATGTTACTCGAAATGAGTTTGTTAACAAGACTTGATCAACCTTGTTAATGGATTCCTTTTCATGAGCATGAGATGGATGAAGTTAGAAAGCACAACCTGATGTACCCTCTTTTTACTTTCTGTTATTTATATTAAATAAAGCAAAAATAGTAATTTTTGTCTGTTTTCTGATTATCCATGCAATATAAAAATACCCTGAAAATAAAAGTTCTCCAAATGCCCTACCAATTTAATATGATTTTTTCTGGAATATTTGAGAATATCTGGCACTAAGAACACAGCAGGGGGAGCAAGCACCTGGCCATGAGGGTCCACGGCACGCCCACCCCCCTAGGCGCTCCCCCTGCCTCATGGGCTCACGGTGGCTCCCCTCCACTTATTCCTGCACCCATACACTTCTTCTTCCTCCCAAAAAAATCACCATCCAGCTCAAGCATGAGTTCTAGCTCATTTTGCTACGATTTTCGATCTTCTTGCTCAAAGCACCTCTCACAAAACTGCTTTGGGAGATTGTTCCTTGGTATGTGACTCCTCCATTGGTCAAATTAGTTTTTATTCTATTACTTTATTCATTGCAAATTTGTGCTGCCTAGGTGACCATGTTCTTGAGCTTGCATGTCAAATTTATATGGTTCCAAGTAGTTCTAATGCATGATATAGGTCCTGGGCACTTGTAGGAGTAGTTGCTATCAATTTTGTTGAGCCTGGTTCACTTTTATTTGAAGTTACTAAAAAATCCAGAATTTTTCAAAAAATAATGAAGAGATTTTTGAGGGGCTCATCGAGCCGAAGCTCGAAGAAAAAGCAAAATAAAGAAGCAGAGAGGCCCAAATATAATCTACCTCGCACCACGGAGGTTCGGCCGTGTGAATGGCCTTCCGATGATTTCTTGAGAGCAGCCGGGATTTATGATGATTTTTATGAATTGGCTAAGAATGCAGGCCTCATCGACTTCCTTCGCAACCAACGCGAATAGTATGTCTTACTCACCAATACTTTTGTGCAAAACTTCTACTATTATCCTAGGGAATCACCTCCTTCAGTAGAGTTTCATTTATATGATGTGGTTAAGAAGATGCCACTATATGAATTATGCAGGGTTTGCAAAATACCTTTCGAGGGTAGCTTAGAGGAACCGCATCATAGAGATGTGGACGGGTTTATTGACACTATTACTGTAGGGGAAACTAGGAAAGTTTCCGATGCAAGAATCACTAGCATACATTTTCCTGTTTTACGCTACTTTGCAATATTTGCTGGTCGTTGCTTAATTGGTCGCGGAAACTGTGGAAACCTTAGTGTTCCTGATATTATTATTTTGTTCCATGGTTTATTCCGTGACGACTCTGTTAGTATGGGCGGTATTATTGCTAAACGGTTAAGTCTGAACCGTACAAAGGGCCCCATCTTTGGAGGTGTATATGCTTCACGCCTTGCTGCATACTATAACACACCTGTTAGGCAGTATGAAAAAGAAGAAAAATCGTTGCCCACTGTTTATTTAGATTATAAGAGTATGGTAGCGCATGATTTTATTGTAAAGAATAGGGAAAGGGAGCTTAAATACAAATTGTTCTTTGATAAACATCATCCTGAGACTATCACCTTGCCTGCTCCTTCCTTGTTTGATTTAATCTACAGGCAAGTACCTTGTTCCGTTTGAGGCCATTCACGCCTACCGGAACCATACATCAGCTGCAGAGCCAGAGCCGGAACCACAATTTGAGCCTCCACGACAGTCTGATTACCAGTGGGATCCGGAGGTGATTGCATCCCACGATGCAATGACTGCTGCATCACAGATGACCCCAGTTACAACTTTGGATATCCGCCAGGCCATCCGTGGCATAGACCAACTTAGGCCAAAAGCCTAAGCTTGGGGGAGTACGTATTTCTCACCGACATTACATTCATGTTCACACACTCATTGCTAGATTGTCGGTGCTCATACTTTTTCATTGTATCATCCATGCTAGTTTATTTTCCTTTTTATGCTTTCTTCTTGTGTGTTTGATAAACCTTAAGAAAAACCAAAAAAATAGTTGTAGCTTTTAATTAGTTTACTTTCCATGCTTGTAGTAGTAATAAAAAAGAAAACCCAAAAAGATTTCATGTTCTTCTTTTGCTTGTTGGGAGCTTTCCCGTGTAAATAGTTTTATTTCTTTTCTTTTCTTTGGGGTTGATAGGAGAAGACCATGAATTAAATTGTTGAAGTGACTCCTATATGCATTATTGTTGATTTAACCAAGAGTCCATATTGCCTTGTCTTCTCCTGTTTATTGAATGCTTGCAGATTCCAGCTTAGTCCAATGCACGTGCACTGTTATTATTATTCACATCATTCGGTCGTGCAAGTGAAAGGCAATTATGACGATATATGATGGACTGATTGAGATGGGAGAAGCTGGTATGAACTCGACCTCTCTTGTTTTTGTAAATATGATTAGTTCATCGTTCCTGATTCAGCCTATTATGAATAAACATGTTTGCAATGACAATTAGAGATTATAGTTGCTTATGCCTGATGCTTTAATTAGCTAGGAGCTTATAATGGTTTACCTTGCGTGCCAACATGCTATTAAAATGGTTGTGATGTGGTATGATAGGGTGGTATCCTCTTTTGAAACAGAGTGGCTTGACTTGGCACATGTTCACGCATGTAGTTGAAACAAAATCAACATAGCCTCTACGATATTTATGTTCATGGTGATATATCCTACTCATGCTTGCATTCGGTGTTGATTAATTTTAATGCATGTTCATGACTGTTGTCGCTCTCTAGCTGGTCGCTTCCCAGTCTTTTCTAGCCTTCACCTGTACTAAGCGAGAATACTGCTTGTGCATCCAACTCCATAAACCCCAAAGTTATTCCATATGAGTCCACCATACCTACCTATATACGGTATCTACCTGCCGTTCCAAGTAAATTTGTATGTGCCAAACTCTAAACCTTCAAATAAATACTGTTTTGTATGCTCGATAGCTCATGTATCAACTAGGGATGTCTGTATCTTCCATGTTAGGCGGGTTATTCTCAAGAGGATGGCGTGGTCACCGGGATGCCCAGTCCCATGCTTTATGCAAATCAAATCAAAATAATTGCAAACAAAACTCCCCCGGACTCTTGTTAGTTGGAGGCACTCGTTGTTTCGAGCAAGCCATGGATTGATGCTTGTTGGTGGAGGGGAGTATAAACTTTACCATTCTGTTTGGGAACCGCCTATAATGTGTGTAGCATGGAAGATATCGCATCTCTTGGTTGTTATGTTGACAATGAAAGTATACCGCTCAAAATATTATTCACTCTGTTTCAAAACGAGCTCTGGCACCTCTACAAATCCCTGCTTCCCTCTGCGAAGGGCCTATCTATTTACTTTTATGTTGAGTCATCATCCTCTTATTAAAAAGCACCAGTTGGAGAGCACCACTGTCATTTGCATTCATTACTGTTAGTTTACATTGAGTATGACTTGACTGGATCTCTTTTACCATGAATTACAATGTCTAGTCAGTCCTTGATCTTTAAAGGTGCTCTGCATTTATGTTTTGCGGTCTCAGAAAGGGCTAGCGAGATACCATCTTGTTATATCATATTATGATTGTTTTGAGAAAGTGTTGTCATCCGAGATTTATTATTATTGCTCGCTAGTTGATTATGCCATTGATATGAGTAAACTTGAGACCTAAGCGTTATTGTGAATATGGTTAGTTATAATCTTTGCTGAAAACTTGAATGCTGGCTTTACATATTTACAACAACAAGAGCAAACAGAGTTTGTAAAAGTTTTTCTTTATCACTTTCAGTTTGTCAACTGAATTGCTTGAGGACAAGCAAAGGTTTAAGCTTGGGGGAGTTGATACGTCTCCGTCGTATCTACTTTTCCAAACACTTTTGCCCTTGTTTTGGACTCTAACTTGCATGATTTGAATGGAACTAACCGGACTGACGCTGTTTTCAGCAGAATTGCCATGGTGTTATTTATGTGCAGAAACAAAAGTTCTCGGAATGACCTGAATTCATGGAGACATTATTTTTGGAATAATAAAAAATCTGCAAAGAATCAAGCAGGGGCC
>NC_053023.1:95262866-95274448 GCF_003073215.2 Triticum urartu | reverse complement strand
GTCTTCTTGTCTGTGTGATCTGAAGACTTATTACACTTGAGGACTGTGCATCCTCCAGCCGGTTAGGCGTCGCGTTCTGAGCTTCCAAGAGACATTGTGGATTGCCAGTGAACAAAGTCTGTGAAGGTTTTGGAGTCTACCTTGAAGACTTACCAGAGTGATTGGGCGAGGTCTATGTGACCTTAGCTCAAGGAGAATACGGTGAGGACTGGGTGTCCTGAGCTGCGTGTTTAGGACTGGGTGTCCCGGACTGTGTGTCCTAAGGTTTAAATACCTAGCCGCTCCAACCAGACGTACAGTTGTCACAGCAACTGGAACTGGTTCAACATATCATTGTCTTCAACGAGTCACTGGTTTCATCTTCACTTCACGTTACTTACTGTTACTCCTTGTGAAGTCATTGTATGTTTGCTCTATCATTTTTCTTCACTAAGTGACTGCGTGTTCTATTTGGCTTCACAATATCTTCCTATCTGATCCTTACTACCTAGCTGCTATTAGTCTTTGTGCTTTCACTTCATTGAATACTTGACTATGGTTTGCCTAGTGTAGTCTACCTTCCGCTGCATGGTAATAGGTCTATTTTTATCGTTTGTCTTCAAAACTCCCATGTTCTGAAGACTTTCATAAAAATCGCCTATTCACCCCCCCCTCTAGTCGATATAACGCACTTTCAGTGAGTCGGTCAAAAGTGTGCTGGACATTCTCATTGTCATTTCGCTTGAAGCGGTTGAAGAGGTTGCGAAGGACACTGATTCTCTGATCTCTCTGGGTTGAGATGCGTTCATTGACCTTGGAGAGCCAGTCCCAGACCAGCTTAGATGTCTTCAAAGCACTCACACGGCCATACTGTCCTTTGGTCAGGTGACCACAGATGATATTCTTGGCAGTAGAGTCCAGTTGAACAAATTTCTTGACGTCAGCAGCAGTGACACCTTCTCCAGCCTTGGGAACGCCGTTTTCGACGACATACCATAGGTCGACATCAATGGCTTCAAGATGCATGCGCATCTTATTCTTCCAGTAGGGATATTCAGTTCCATTGTAGACGGGGCATGCAGCGGAGACTTTAATTATCCCTGCAGTCGACATAGCTAAAACTCCAGGTGGTTAAACCGAATCACACAGAACAAGAGAGCACCTTGCTCTGATACCAATTGAAAGTGCGTTATATCGACTAGAGGGGGGGTGAATAGGCGATTTTTATGAAAGTCTTCAAAACGTGGAAGTTATGAAGACAAACGATAGAAATAAACCTATTACCATACAGCGGAAGGTAGACTACACTAGACAAGCCATAGTCAAGTATTCAATGAAGTGAAAGCACAATGACTTAATAGCAGCAATGTAGTAAGGATCAGGTAGGAAGATATTATGAAGCCATACAGAGCATGCAGTCACTCAGTGAAGACAAAAGATAGTGCAAACATACAATGACTTCACAAGGAGCAACAGTAAGTAAATGGAAGGGAAGATGAAACCAGTGACTCGTTGAAGACAATGATTTGTTGGACCAGTTCCAGTTGTTGTGACAAATGTACGTCTGGTTGGGGCGGCTAGGTATTTAAACCTTAGGACACACAGTCCCGGACACCCAGTCCTGAACACGCAGCTCAGGACACCCAGTCCTCACCGTATTCCCCTTGAGCTAAGGTCAGACAGACCTCGCCCAATCACTCTGGTAAGTCTTCAAGGTAGACTCCCAAACCTTCACAGACTTCGTTCACTGGCAATCCACAATGTCTCTTGGATGCTCAGAATGCGACGCCTAACCGGCTGGAGGATGCACAGTCCTCAAGTGTAATAAGTCTTCAGATCACACAGACAAGAAGACTTAAGTGATGCCCAATTCTCTCTGGCTCTGGTGGTTAGGGCTTTATCCTCACAAGGAATTCTCTCTCAAAGGCTTCGAGGTGGGTTGCTCTCAAACGAAAAAAGCCGTATTCTCAATCTGAGCAGCCAACTGTTTATGGTTGTGGGGGGTGGGCTATTTATAGCCACTTGGCAACACAACCTAATTTGTCCGAAATGACCCTGGGTCACTAAGGAACTGACACGTGTTCCAACGGTCAGATTTCAAACTCACATGGCAACTTTACTTGGGCTACAAGCAAAGCTGACTTGTCCGACTCTGGACAAGATTCGCTCTCATAGTCTTCACTCGAAGACATAGGTTTTTGGTTAGGCATCACTTCAGTCAGTCTGACTGGTTCTCTTGCACCCCACTTAACAGTACGGTGGTTCCTATGACTCAACACAAAAGAAAAAGAACTACGAAAGATCTAAGTCTTCGAGCTCCATAGGCTTCATGTGGTGTCTTCTCTTGTCATAGTCTTCAATGGAATATCTTCATATACCACCTTTGACTTTCAATGTCTTCATACATTTTTAGGGGTCATCTCTGGTAGGAAAACCAATCAATGAGGGACTTCTACCTGTGTTACCTGCAATCTCAAACACATAGTCCCTCAACTAGGTTTGTCGTCAATACTCAAAACCACTAGGTGGCACTAGATGCACTTACAATCTCCCCCTTTTTGGTGATTGATGACAAACTAGTTGAAGTTTTCAACGGGGAATATAGTCTGTGAAATTGTAAAGGGTGAGGAATTGTCTTCATAAGTTGCAAGGGCTCCCCCTGAAGATGTGCATATAAGTTAATTTGCTTTTGGAATGCAATGCACATGGCAGGTTGTACTTGTGGAGATCCACTTCAGCTTATGATGACAATCCACTATGCATGTGAAAGTATATGAAGATAATGACATGCATAATGGGGAAAATGGACGTCTGTAGAATGATCTAAGTGCAGAATTTATCGTCGCACATGCAGAATTTATCATCGCAACACAAGGTGGCAAATAAGTAGCAGACGACCATCGAGTTTAAGTGTTACAACTCAAAGAACCAAATGTAGCAAAACGAGAGTTGTAAGCACGAAGCAAAATATAAAGCACCCGCCCATATGGACCCGCTTGAAGACTATCAACCTCATATGCTTCTCCCCCTTTTGTCAGTAAGGACCAAAAAGGTTTGAAGACATAGAGCATCTACTCGTTCCCATGAGGAGTAGGTGAAGCAGCAGGGTCGTTGGTTGTGTTTGGCGGTGCTGAAGAGCTTGGAGCAGAGTCGAAGCGTGCTGAAGGAGGTGGCGGTGAAGTAGCATCGTCTTCATCCTCGATTACTCTGGCATTCACAGTTGCAGCAGAGGAAGAGAACTCAGAGTCTTCAAGGGATGGAGTTCGTCGCAGCACTGCCCTTCGAGGAGGTGTGGAGTCAAACTTGAATCGCTCAGTGAAGCCATCCTCTTGAAGATCATCTTCAGAACACATCAGCGTTAGCCCTTTCCATGTGCGGCGAGAGGTTTCATGGGCAACAAAAGCATTCTTGGTGGCAAGATTGCGAATGCGATTAACATCCACCAAGAGGCTTTGCATCTGACGCTTCAGCCAGTCATGATGCCTATCCTGTTTCTGATGAAGAGCCACAAGAAGCTCTCGGTCGTTGAGAACACGAGTGCGCTTCTTGGGTCGTGGAGCAGTTGTACTGTCAGTGGCTTCAGTGAGAGCAGGATGCGGTGCACATGTAGTGCCAGCCAAAGGATACACACGAGTTACGGCTTCAACACCATCAACGTTCTGAGTGAAACTTTGATGCTCTGCATTCTGAAGACTGAGAGGTTCCTAGGCAGGCTCAGGATAGATGGCTTCAATAGACATATCCACATCAGGCAAAAAGATCCGATGGTTGCGGGCCGAGGGCTGATATGAGATAGCGGAGTGAAGTTTGATCAGCCGCATCACCCAAGGGGCATAGAACTTCAAACCAAACAGATCAGAGCCAGATGCAGCAAGTTGGCGAATGAAGAAATCCTGTGTATTGAAGCATTTTCCATGAAGAATGTAGAAGACCAAAGTCTTCATTGCACCTTCCAGCTTGGCATGGGGAGAATGTCCTTTGATTGGCCAGAGAGTTCGCCTTATGATGTGATAAATGGTTCTTGGCAGATACTCAAGGTCTTCAACGAAGAACTCCGTGGGATAAGCAGCATCTTGGGGCAATGGCTTCATCATACTGAGCATCTGACTCATATTAGGTTCAGTCTTCTGAAAGATGCTCTCAATAGCTTCACTATGAAGCTGACAGCCATGCTCGTAGAGATCGCCAGGAGTGGGCAAACCAGTGAGCTCAATGATGTCAAAGGCTTTGGCTTCGTGATGAACGTTTCCTGTCATCCACTCCAGGACCCAAGTCTTCGGATCTCTGCTATACCCGGATGTGAAGTGTGGCATAGAATTGGAGCAGCAACTCTTCATTCCAATGCTCTTGGTCAGTGACGAACGGCAGCTCCAACTTCTTTGAAGCAATCCAGAGCTTCTTCCAGACAGGGCAGACCAGCTATGTCTTCAATGTCAAGACGCTTGTGGGGGAAAGATGCGACTTGTTGTAAAGAATGCAAGAGTAATAGCTTCGCTGCGGATAGCTCCAGAACCAATCAGATGATATCCTTTCCCTTGAGTAGGGGTTCCTGGAGCTATTGAAGAATGTGTTGTCTGCTCTGAAGCCATTGATATTGAAGGAGCCAGGTGCTGATGCAGGACCTGGGAACCTTGGCAATCTTGGGATTGGATTCTGTACCTGAGTCCTGTGCTCAACATGATAGTCGAACTGGGGACCGGCAGCAGACTCAGGAATAAAAGTGGCGGGATCAGTGGCTTCGCTGACTTCTGGTGCTTTTGTTGGTGAGGGCTCCACATTAGCTTCAGCCATGACAGCGTCAGTCGCTTCAGTGGTGTTGGTGGTGGCAGCCTCAAAGATGTTCAACCTCCACTTGATGAGCTGGAGGGTCGGTCACAGTCACGTTCTCCTCGAGAACAGCTTCTTGGTGAGACGGGGGTGTAGCAGTGCTTGGGGTTTCTTCTTCATCGGCTGATGCAGCCGGAATGTCTTCAGCAGTTTAGCTTCAGACTCAGAGACTGGAGGCCTTGGACCTTTGCGAAGCCTGCGCAACGCGGCGACGCCTGTGGAGTTTGTGTTGGCTGGGCCTCAGAGTCTTCTTCCTCTTGTGGGCGATCCGCCCATGAAGCATCCTGTGCTATTGGTGTCAGTGGACGACCAATGTTGATGATTTCACTGTGCGTGAGCACCGGCGATGATACCTGTTGGTGCTCTAGCTGAGGAAGGGCTGCATCATCTTCAACATGGTCATGGTGACCAATGTCCTCAGCAGCGAGGGGATCAGCTACTGGAAAGTCTTCAGCTTCATGAGCCTCTGTGAAAGCAGGCTCATGGACAGTCAGTTGACGTTCTTGTGGATCGGCGTCAGGGTGAACCATGGAAATGGGTTCAACAATCAAGGGCTCTGTGGGAGCAGCCCATTCCTTCTTGGTTATTCTTTTCTTCTTGGCGGGGGCAGTAGCAGAGGCTTCAGGATGTTTTCTCTTCCTTGCTTCAGCCTCAGCAGTCCTGGTCTTCTTCAGTTCTGAAGCGGTTGACCTGGCCTTTGGCTTCGGGCCAGTCATGCTAGTTGGGAAGACAAGGGGATCTGCCTCCTGCCTCGGTGCTTCAGGTTCAGCCATAGCGGGCTTCTTCTGCTTCTTGGCAGCCATCCTAGGGTCGATGCCAGGACGCCCAAGGGCCTTGCGCTTCTCAGCCTCATTGTAGGCTTGCACACACCTATCAGCCAGGACCTTCATGCGCTCACGAGAACCCTGAGCTTCTGCATGTTTCTTTAGAAAGGCTTCCTTGAGCTCGTGCAGCATAATCTTGAAATTCTTCACGTCTTGCACGCTGAGATTGGCCATATGCTTCTTGAACTAAGATTTCTCAAAGTCAATCTTCTGCTTCAGTTCAACAATGCGCTGGGCGATAGCTAACTCTGAAGCAATGGCGCCATGGAAGGCGACACTGAGGCCAATGGGTAGTTGGAGATCGTCAAAGCTGATGTTTGGCGTGTCAAACCATTCATCAATGAAGTTGTGAATGACTGTTACATCAAAGAGAGGCAGATCATTGAAGATTTCTGCTTCTTCTTTGCTCTTGATGAGTTGCTCAAGAGCGTCATCTGCAAGATCTTCATCACTTGACAGATCAATGGCATCATTGCGCAGAATGGCAGCAGCTGTTAGCTCTTGGCCGGTGTGTGGCAGAGGCATCTTGACCTTCTGGGGCTTGGTGATGCGTGATAAATCTTCGAACTGCACACTGTCTTCAGGAGGTGCAGTTGCCAGTGGCTTCGCCCATGAGATTTTTGGTGAAGGGGCAGGCTTTGAAGCTTTAGGCTTCTTCAACTTGTTTGGCTTCGGCGCTGCAGGCGCTTCATCTGATTCAGCGTCAGCTGCAGGCTCATTCACTGCAGTCCCTTGAACCAAGATATGGGTGATGAGGCCTTCAAGGTTGTAGAAAGGACCGACGACATTGGGTTCTGTATCTCGTGTGCCATCAGCCCTTGGAGCTGAGGGACCAGGTTTGAAGTCTAGTCCCAATGTCTTCTTGTTTTGCTTCGCTGAGTTCTGGGCAAACTGGAAGTTGCGCTTGAACAGAATGTCGTCACGATACCATAGTAGTGACGATGGGTGTGCATCAGCAGGCTGTGGCCCACGGACCATGCAGGGATAGAAGCCTTGTTCAATGGCTTCATCTCTGGACCTGGGTTGAAGATTCTTATATAGGATGTCTCCCCACGGTCTCTTGATGGCATTTTTCTCAGCATATTCCTGGGTTACAAATCGGTATTTGAACCATTGTTCTGCCCAATATCTTCGAATCCATTGGATTCGGGTCTTGCGCTGATTGTAATCCTCTTCAGGATCTGTCTTGTACAGTTCTGAGAGGTCATCTGGCAGATCTCTAAATGTTTCTCCATGACGCTTTCTGCCACCCTTCCTTGCTGATTTCTCTGAAGCCATGAACTTTAAACTGAAAGGCTTCAACATGTTCAAAGGCTTCAAAGATATTCGCTTGCTGGACAAACAGGAACTTGCTTCGGGAGAATTTATATGATGCTGTAAGAATTCTGCAAATGAATGCAGACTATGAGAACCAAGGGATTCTCCCACGGACATGTACCTGTGACAGCATTAAGGTGCGAGGGAAGGGGAAGAGGTCATATGCATTCTCAGAAGATTTTGAATATAAATCAGTTTAGAAGACATTGACCTCATCGTGCGAAGACATTCACTCATAGATAAGGAGTTGGTTCCAGATTTGTACGAATCCAGAGATCAGTACAAGTGAGGAATCTAACTACTTTGTGAAGCATAAGTGAATATACTAGGCATGTTATGAGATGCAGTATGAGAGAGATCTAACTTGTGTGAATAGAAACTGCTTGTGGTAGAAAGTGACAAAGCCATAGGATCAATAGTGCCGTAAAAAGGAAGTTTTATTTACCACACTAAGAACTGCTAGACAGAGTGGAAGATGAGGCCGAGCAGTTCGATCTTCCGTGCCCTAACATGGCGACGGAGGACACCTACAGCGACGGCGGAGAGGACGATGTCCGCGGTCGGCGTGAAGACGGCGTCGGAGAGGTTGCGGCAGCGAAGCGCTTCGTCGCCGGCGTCGTCGAGGGCTAGCGGTGGCGCTAGGGTTCGTGCGAGAGTGGAAGAAGAGATAATGACCGCCGTGAAGTGTGTATTTATAGGTACAGGGGCGGCACTGCGTTATTACACAGGTGCCCCTGGCGATTCGCATCTGAGGAACACGTGGCCATCATTCAGAATTTTGGGGTTTGTTCCATCTCCCACGCACGCCTGGATTGTCGGGTGGTCGTTCCTACTTCTCCGGGTTTCATGTGGAGGAATGAGCATTGAAAGTGGACTTAAGGTTTGTCTTTGTATCTTCTGCTGACAAGGACGCAGAGAAGACATTCGGCAGTTTCAATAGAATGCATATGATTTGGAGAGATAGAGTTTGAGATAGATAGCATAGAGAGGTTAGGGTCCGATCACATTCACTTAGTTCAAAAGATTCAACAAGAAGACATAGCTATAAGTGAATGCTGTAGAGGACAGAACACTAGTATATATATATAATCCAACATAGTGAAGATAATCA
The DNA here is from genome assembly GCF_003073215.2 of Triticum urartu. NCBI lineage: Eukaryota > Viridiplantae > Streptophyta > Magnoliopsida > Poales > Poaceae > Triticum > Triticum urartu. Next base: position 95,266,390 of record NC_053023.1, on the reverse strand, counting down.
TGAAAATATGTTGAGATCGAAGCCAAACCAAATGTGAAGACATTGCAAGGTAACGCCATGAGTGAAACACTTCAAAATAGAACGTTTGGTGGTGGCGTTACCCACCGTATAGGAAGTATTAGACCCAGACACGGCGCACAATTATCGTAGCGCTCCGAACTCAAATTCCACATTAATGTATTCACACTTAGAATGTATGTCTTCATTGATTGAAGATATACTTCACTTCGTGTGTTGCACATCTAAGTCATCAATATGCATAAGGGTTAGGATGTGTGCCTGATCACAGGACATTTGAGGATTCCAGGATATTTAGCTCACACCATAACTTGCAAAAACTCTTCTCATCCAAGGGCTTGGTGAAGATATCTGCCAATTGCTCTTCAGTGTTGACGTGTATGATATCAATGTCTTCCTTCACAACATGATCTCTGAGAAAGTGATGACGAATTTCAATGTGCTTTGTCTTCGAGTGCTGAACTAGGTTGTTGGCAATCTTGATGGCGCTTTCGTTATCGCAGTAAAGTGGCACTTGCTTCAGATGAATGCCATAGTCCTTGAGTGTTTGCTTCATCCACAGAAGCTGAGCGCAGCAAGATCCAGCAGCAATGTATTCAGATTCAGCAGTGGAGAGAGATACACAGTTCTGCTTCTTTGAAGACCAACATACAAGTGATCGTCCCAGAAAGTGACATGTGCCTGATGTAGACTTGCGATCAACTTTTTCACCAGCATAATCAGCATCCAAGAATCCAACCAGATCAAACTCTGAGCCCTTTGGATACCATAATCCTAGAGTTGGGTGTGAGCCAAATATCGAAGAATTCGCTTCACAGCTAAGTGATGCGACTCCTTTGGTGCCGCTTGAAATCGAGCACACATGCAAACACTAAGCATAATATCTGGCCTATATGCACATAGATAAAGTAAAGAACCAATCATGGAGCGGTATACCTTTTGATCGAACTCTTTACCATTGTCGTCGGGACCCAGATGATGTTTGGCTGGCATTGGTGTTGTGAAGCCTTTGCAGTCTTGCATACCGAACTTCTTCAGGCAATCTTTGAGATACTTCTCTTGAGATATGAAGATGCCGTTGCGTTGTTGTCGTATTTGAAGACCGAGGAAGAACTTCAGCTCTCCCATCATGGACATCTGATATTGCTCTTGCATCATATAACCAAACTCTTCACTGTACTTCTGATTGGTGCAGCCGAAGATAATGTCATCCACATATATTTGGCACACAAATAGTTCACCATCATATGTCTTCGTGAAGAGAGTGGGGTCTAGGGAACCAGGTATGAAGCCTTTGCTCTTCAGGAAGTATTTGAGTGTGTCATACCAGGCCCGAGGGGCTTGTTTGAGGCCATACAGTGCCTTGTTGAGCTTGTATACCATGTCAGGATGTTTTGGATCTTCAAAGCCAGGCGGTTGTGCAACATATACTTCTTCTTCAACCTTGCCATTGAGAAAAGCACTCTTCACATCCATTTGATATAGAAGTATGTTGTGATGATTTGCATAGGCCAGCAGTATGCGTATGTCGGGGGGCTAACCCACGAACACCTATGGGACCGGCGGACCGAGTCCCTTTCGGTTCGGCGGGGGCGAGGGTCGCACGAAGAGCGGATCGAGGCGAAGCACATGAGCAGTTTACCCAGGTTCGGGCCGCACGGATGCGTAAAACCCTACTCCTGCTTTGTGGTTTGTATTGAGTTCTTGCTCGGGAGCGCGGAGTGCTACAGTACACCCAAGCAGCTAACGAGACCGAGCGTGAGAGTTCTCTTCCTTCTCCTCCCCTCTACGTTGCGCATGGGCCTCCTTTTATATGCTCAAGGGGTCACCGACAGGTGGCAACGTAGACAAGGGTAAAAATGGAAAGGTGCTGCGGTTGGTACGGCTACCTGCTACAGTGTATTATACCTAACCCTGACGGTAGGGGACAAGGGCATTAAATGCCCATCTGCGTCGCCCAAATAGTGCAAAAGGGACCGTCAGGGACGCCACCGCTCGCCACGATGGCAATCTTGTCAGCGCCGCTTGCCACCGCGCACCACTGGCTGCACAGCCTCCCGTCACATACACCTGGAAGGGTCCCAGAGCGAAACGTTGGTGGATGTGCTGGAGCGCGGACACAGAGTGGTGTCTTGCCGCGGCAAGCGCCTTGCCGCGGTCGTTGTCTTGTCGCGTCCGGGAGCTTGTCGCTCACCGGGCCTTGCCGGGACGCGTGGCGCGTCGCGGCAAGTTCCTTGAGATGCCTTGGTTGGCCTTCCCGGCAAGCTCCTCTTGCCGGGGTCTTGTCCAGTTCCTTGAGATGCCTTGGTTGGCCTTCCCGGCAAGCTCCTCTTGCTGGGGTCTTGTTTCCTTGGCTTGGATACTTTGTCTTTGAATGGCTCCAAAGGAACCACGGAGGACCTTGGCGGTCACCGGGCAAGCCTTGCCGCGGGATGCTGCGACTGCCCGTGCACAAGTTCGGGATACTAGGGTACCCCTACTCTAGTACACCGACAGGAGCCCCCGGGCCTGGGCCATACACGGTGCCGAGCGCTGTTGGCCCAGGCCCAAAACAGGTCACGGGCACGCGCGGCCTTGGTTACGCCGTATCTCTCTCCGTATCCACCGCGCCCTCCCTGAATGGCACGCGTTGAATGCGGCATCGTGGGAGAGATCGTGGGTGGTTTCTTTATTCGGAAATGTGGAACGTCCGCCCCCTCCCTCCTTATAAGCAGGGGAAACAGGGGCAGTTCGCCCATTCACCGGTTGCTACTCCAATCTTCGAAGCCTTCGCCGCTCCCTCGTCTTCCCAAAGCTGAAAGAGAGCAGCGCCCCGCCCCCCATCCCCACCAGCACCACCAACGCCGTCGACCTCCTCCACCACTTCCGCCATGGCTCCGAGAGCCGACAAGGGGAAGGTTGTGAAGTCGACCGAGGCGCAGCGGCTTGCGGCGCTGCGAAAGGAGCGGGCAGTCTTCCCCCCCCAAGCTTGCCGCGAGGGAGCTGTGGGAGAATTACTATCTCTTCTGGTCGACGGAGACGCGAGCGCATCCGCGCACGAAGGTACTTCCAGCCGCCGCTTGGAAAATGGCTCCAAACGGATATCCTTTCTTCGCCTTGTTCTTCTACTGCGGGCTCTGCCCGCCCTTCTCTGAGTTTTTCTGCGATATATGAACACCTACGGATTCCACCTCCTTGACTTCACCCCCAATGCCATTCTGACCATGGCAGTTTTCGCACATCTCTGCGAAAACTTTGTCGGAGTCCATCCCAATGTAGCCCTTTTTCGCCACTTCTTTATGCCCCGAGTAGAGAGAGGAGAGCCTTTATCCGGCGGAATCGCCTGGATCTCGAGGGCCGGCAAGAAGGACACTTATCTGGAGGGAGAGTTCCGCAGCAAGTGGGAGGAATGGAGATCGGACTGGTGCTGGATTGTCGAGGAGAACCCGCAGCCGTTTACCGCCCGGCGCCAAGCCCAAGTAGCACGCGGCAGCGATTGGAGTGACGTGGCCCCGGAAGATGATAGG
>NC_053023.1:95187351-95261688 GCF_003073215.2 Triticum urartu | reverse complement strand
ATCAGCTGTATGCTAAGTATTCCAAGTGTGAATTCTGGCTCCCCGAAGTAACCTATCTTGGGCATGTCATCTCCAAGGATGGTATTGCCGTCAACCCTGAACGAGTTCAGACTATTCTCGATTGGACTCCTCCGAAGAATGTCAAGCAAGTCCGAAGTTTTCTCGGTCTCGCCAGCTATTGCCGTCGATTCGTCGAGAACTTCTCCAAGATTGCCAGGCCTCTGACTAATCTGTTGCATAAGGGTGTCAAGTTCGAATGGACAGACAAGTGTCAGGAAAGTTTCCAGGCGCTCAAAGACAAGTTGACTTCTGCCCCCGTTCTTGCACCACCTGATACTAAGAAGGACTTCGTCATTTACTGCGACGCTTCCCGTCAAGGATTAGGTTGTGTCCTAATGCAAGAGCGCAGAGTGATTGCTTATGCCTCTCGTCAACTGCGCCCTCACGAAGAAAACTACCCAGTTCACGACCTCGAGCTTGCTACCATCATTCATTCACTGAAGCAGTGGCGACACTACCTTCTCGGTAATCGTTGCGAGATCTTCACCGATCACCAAAGTCTGAAGTATCTGTTTACTCAGCCAGATCTGAACCTCCGTCAGCAAAGATGGATGGAGACTGTTGCAGACTTTGACGTGGGTATATCCTATACCCCCGGCAAGGCTAATGTAATGGCTGATGCCTTGAGCTGCAAGTCTTACTGCAACCACCTCCAGGTTCACAAAGTTCAGCCCTCGCTTGTCGAAGAATTTAGAAAGCTGAACCTCCATATTGTTCCTCCTGGAGCACTCGCTCCCCCTCCCCCGGAGTTCCGCAAGATGAATCTTCTTGTTGTTACTAAGGGTTCTCTAAATACCCTGGCTGTCATACCGGATCTCGTAGCTGGTATAAAGACTATTCAAGGTTATGACTCTGAAGTCCATAAGATTAAACGCCATCTAGCAGAAGGAAAGCCCTCATTCTTCACTATCGCCGACGATGGCGCCTTGTATTTCAAAGGCCGCCTAGTGGTACCATGTTCGAAGAAAAACCTGGATAAGACTAAAAGGGTTATGCAAGAAGCTCATGATACGCCTCTGTCCATCCATCCTGGTAGTACGAAGATGTACCAGGATATTCGTCAAAGATTCTGGTGGTCTAATATGAAGCAGGACATTGCCCGTTATGTTGCTAAGTGTGACGTTTGTCGCCGAATCAAAGCAGAGCATCAAAGGCCTGCCGGAACTCTGCAACCTATCTCTATTCCTGAATGGAAATGGGACCATGTTGAAATGGACTTCGTCACTGGATTTCCCAAGTCGCAGAAAGGTAATGATGCTATTCTTGTCGTCATTGACCGGCTTTCTAAAGTTGCACATTTTCTGGCGGTCAAAGAGACAATCACTGCTAGTCAGCTTGCTACTCTCTACATGGGCAGAATTATTTCACTTCATGGTATTCCACTGGTTATCAGTTCAGATCGTGGCAGCTTATTCACTTCAAGGTTTTGGGCGAGTTTCCAAGAAGCTATGGGAACTCATCTGTCGTTCAGTACTGCATTTCATCCTCAGTCGCAAGGACAGGTTGAACGTGTCAACCAAGTTCTCGAAGACATGCTTCGAGCTTGTGTAATCTCATTCGGCAAGAAATGGGAGGAATCTCTTCCATATCCCGAGTTCTCTTATAATAATAGCTATCAAGCTAGTCTGAAGATGTCCCCCTTCGAAGTGCTATATGGACGAAAGTGTCGAACCCCTCTGAACTGGTCAGAAACTGGGGAACGTCCACTCTTTGGTCCGGATATTATCCAACAGGCCGAAGAACAAGTTCGCATTATTCGCGAGAATCTCAAGACTCCTCAGTCACGTCAGAAAAGTCAGTATGACCGTCATCACCAAGACATGGTCTATCAACCTGGCAAAAAGGCTTATCTTCGAGTTACACCAATGAAGGGTGCACACCGCTTCGGGATCAAAGGAAAGCTAGCTCCCCGCTATATTGGTCCTTTTAATATTCTCGAAAGGCGTGGAAAGGTGGCATATCAACTGGAGCTTCCGCCGAACCTTTCTCAGGTTCACGATGTGTTCCACGTGTCGCAGCTTCGACGCTGCTTCAAGGACCCAATCCGAGCAGTGGACCATGAAGTGCTCGAATTGCAACAGGACCTCTCATATAAAGAGCATCCGGTCCGCATTCTCGACCAAGCTGAACGCCGCACCCGTCAGAAGGCAATCAAGTTCCTCAAGGTCCAGTGGTCGAATCACTCTGAAGACGAAGCCACCTGGGAACGCGAGGATCGTCTTCGCGATGAATACCCTCCACTGTTTCCTTCTACCTCCTAAATCTCGGGACGAGATTTCTTGTAGTGGAGGAGATTTGTAACGCCCAGATAATCACGCTACAGTGATCTCACGTTAATGGTGACACGTCACCTCTGTCACTGTAATTAATCTCGGGTTAATTCAAAACCGTTTCAAATTTAAATCCTAAATAAGTCAAACGACAAAAGTTTTCAAATATTAAAATAAAATGTTCGGGCTATGTCTATTATTGCATCGGTAATTATGGTGAAGTAAACACATTTTTATAAAATGCCTAAATACTTTTAAATGAATTAAACAGAAAAGAAATAATAAAAGAAAATACAAAAGGGGAAAACAAAAAAAACAAAAAACAAAGAAAAGGAAAAGTGTCCCTGGCCCGACTGGGCCAACCGGCCCAGCTGGCCACTTCCGCCGGCCCGGTCGAACCGGCCCAACCGGCCACCCCTTATCCCCACGACCGAACCCTAACCCCACCCCGTCGCCCCACTCGCACCCCCCCACTCCTCTTCCCCTCTCCCGATCCGATCTGGGGGCGGGATCGAACCCCCCCAGCGCCCGAGGTCGCTGCCCCTGACGCCGCCCCGACGGCCGCGCCCCGCCACCCAGTGCTGCCCGACGCCGCTTGCCGTTGCCCGCCGACGCCGTTGCTCGTCGCCTCCCCGACCCCGTCGCTGGTGCCGTCCCAGGCCGCCGTCACCGCTCGCCGGAACCACCGCGCGCCACGACTCCGTCGCCGCCCGTCATCCCCGACTCCTCCTCGACCCCCACTGCCCCAGACCCTGCTCCGCGCCGTGACCCTCCCTTCTCCTTCCCTCCCCTGCTCGACGCGCCACCGCGCGAGCTCGTGCGCCCCAGCACCCACGCTGACCATGGCCCCCGCGCCCGCTGGCCGCGTCAGGCGCCCCCCCCAGCGCCTCGCGTCCCGGTCCTCCTCCTCCCCGTGCCCGCGCGCCGCGCTCGCCCGCGGCTCTGCTGCATCTGCTTCTGCCGCCGCACGAGCTCCCGCTCACGGCCACCATGGCCCTTGCCGCCCCCAGCCGCGCCTGTACCCCTCCTCGACGCCGTTCAAGCCGCCCCGGTCGCCGCCGTCGACCGCCGTCGCGCGCCTGGCCCCAGGCCGCGCCGCGCCCGTGCCCCCTGCTGGCCTCTCCGAGGCCACGGCCTTGCACCACCGTGCCGGGCTACGGCCTCGCCGATACCCCTGTTGCCCCGTGCCCTCGCACGGGCGCACGCCCGTTAACCGCGCCCGATAGGCCCCCTGGGCCTATGACAACGGGCCCCGCCCCAGAACAAAAAAAATGATGAATAATAATAATAATAATAAATAAAATAATTAATTAATTAATTAAGTTAATTAATCCTGTTAATTAGTCTAATCAATTAGTTAGGTTAATTAAACCCTAATTAGCATAAACAGTGTATGACAGGTGGGTCCCACTGGACCCACTGGTCAGGTTGACCAAGTCAACTCTGTTAACTGCTGATGTCAGCATGACATCATGCTGATGTCATTAATCTGTTTTTCGAATTAATTTAAATAATTAATTAAATTCCAGAAATTAATAAAATCTTTAGAAAATCATATCTTTTAATCCGTAACTCGGATTAAAATATTTTCAACATGAAAGTTGCTCAGAATGTCGAGACGATTCCGGATATGCAACCTGTTCGTCCGCCACACCTCCCTAACCTATCGAACTCGTAACTTTCCCCCTCTGGCTCCTCTGCCCGAAAACGCGAAACACCGGGGATACTTTCCCGGATGTTTCCCCCCTTCACCGGTACCACCTCGTACCGCGTTAGGGCACACCTAGCATCACGCTTTGTCATGTCATGCATCGTCATGCATTTGTTTGCATTATATTTATTGTTTCTTCCCCCTCTTCTCTCGCTAGACACCGAGACCGACGCCGCTGCTACCCAATACGACTACGGTGTTGACGACCCCTCTCTCTTGCCAGAGCAACCAGGCAAGCCCCCCCTTTGATCACCAGATATCGCCTACTCTTCTCTATACGGCTTGCATTAGAGTAGTGTAGCATGTTACTGCTTTCCGTTATTCCTATCTTGATGCATAGCCTATCCTTGCTAATACTGTTGTTACCATTACCTGCTATCCTACTGCTTAGTATAGGATGCTAGTGTTCCATCAGTGGCCCTACACTCTTGTCCGTCTGCCATGCTATACTACTGGGCCGTGATCCCTTCGGGAGGTGATCACGGGCATATACTATATACTTTACATAGTTACATTACTTATGATACTGTTCGGAGATGGGGGCTGAAGGGGCAGGTGGCTCCATCCCGGTAGAGGTGGGCTTGGGTTCCCGACGGCCCCCGACTGTTACTTTGAGGCGGAGCGACAGGGCAGGTTGAGACCACCTAGGAGAGAGGTGGGCCTGGTCCTGGTCGGTGTTCGCAGATACTTAACACGTTTAACGAGATCTTGGTATTTGATCTGAGTCTGGCTACTGGCCTATACGCACTAACCATCTACGTGGGGACAGTTATGGGCACTCGACGTCGTGGTATCAGCCGAAGCCTTCGTGACGTCAGCGACTGAGTGGCGCGTGCCGGATTGGACCGTAAGCCTGCTCTTGTATTAAGGGGGCTAGTTCTGCTTCCGGCCACGTTCGCAACGTGCAGGTGTGCTAAGGGCGATGGGCCCAGACCCCTGGGCGCTTAGGTTTAGACCGGCGTGCTGACCTCTCTGTTGGTCTAGGTGGGGCTGCGACGTGTTGATCTTCCGAGGCCGGGCATGACCCAGGAAAGTGTGCCCGGCCAAATGGGATCGAGCGTGTTGGGTTATGTGGTGCACCCCTGCAGGGAAGTTAATCTATTCGAATAGCCGTGATCTTCGGTAACAGGACGACTTGGAGTTGTACCTTGACCTTATGACAACTAGAACCGGATACTTAATAAAACACACCCTTCCAAGTGCCAGATACAACCGGTGATCGCTCTCTCACAGGGCGACGAGGGGAGGATCATCGGTTAGGATTATGCTACGTGATAATACTTGGAGGACTTCAGTCTACTCTCTTCTACATGCTGCAAGACGGAGGCTGCCAGAAGCGTAGTCTTCGAAAGGACTAGCTATCCCCCCTTATTCCGGCTTTCTGCAGTTCAGTCCACATATGATACCCTTATTCCATTTGATACCAATGCATACATATGTAGTATAGCTCCTTGCTTGCGAGTACTTTGGATGAGTACTCACGGTTGCTTTCTCCCTCTTTTCCCCCTATCCCTTCTACCTGGTTGTCGCAACCAGATGTTGGAGCCCAGGAGCCAGAGCCACCGTCGACGACGACTCCTACTACACCGGAGGTGCCTACTACTACGTGCTGCCCGCTGACGACGACCAGGAGTAGTTTAGGAGGATCCCAGGCAGGAGGCCTGCGCCTCTTTCGATCTATATCCCAGTTTGTGCTAGCCTTCTTAAGGAAAGCTTGTTTAACTTATGTCTGTGCTCAGATTTTGTTGTTTCCGCTGACTCGTCTATGATCGAGCTCTTGTATTCGAGCCCTCGAGGCCCCTGGCTTGTAATATGATGCTGGTATGACTTATTTTATTTGTAGAGTTGTGTTGTGATATCTTCCCATGAGTCCCTGATCTTGATCGTACACGTTTGCGTGTATGTTTAGTGTACGATTAAATCGGGGGCGTCACAAAACTAACGCTGGCAAGGTGGCCTTAATCAACTCCTGTCTTTCATCCCTTCATATGTTCCTTATGGGCTTTTATCTCCTATCGGCTGGCACTCACGCTGGCTTTAACAAACACAGAGGTGCATTTTATTGGAATGCGGCGGATAATAAGCGGAAATATAGACTAGTCAAGTGGCAGCTTATGTGTCGGCCTAAGAACCTTGGGGGGTTAGGCATTATTAATACGTTGGTGATGAACAAATGCTTATTAATTAAGTGGTGGTGGAAAATTATGACTACTGGGGCCGATTCTCTTTGGTACTCTATCATCAAGGCCAAGTATTTCCCTCAATCTAGCCCCTTGTTTGCTTCTGCTAGACGAGGGTCTCAATTCTGGAAGAACCTTGTCAAAGTCAGACCAATTTTTTTGGAGCATGTTAAATTTATCGTGGGTAATGGTAGGTCTGTTCGTTTTTGGCGGGATTGGTGGTGTGGAGATGCTCCTCTGGCTGCTCAGTTCCCGGTTTTGTTTTCTTACTGTCCTAAGCCGGACATCTCCGTCGTGCAGGTGGCGGATAATAATTGGGACCTGGCTTTTCGCCGTTCCCTGTCTCCTGAAGAGTTGGAGGATTGGCAAAGTCTTTCTGCCCTCTTCCCTGTGCTCTCGGAAGCTCCGGACTCTGTTGTTTGGCCTCATTCGTCTTCTGGCAGATTTTTGGTCAAGTCACTTTACTCTAGGCTAATCGGAGGTACCCCCTCGAATAGATTCTCTAATATCTGGAAGTCCAAAGTGCCTCCTAAGATTAAGATATTTCTTTGGCAAGCTTTCAGAGGCCGGCTTCCTGCGGCTGACCAAATTCGCAAGCGCAATGGTCCGGGATCGACATTTTGTTCCATTGTGTCCTGGCTAAGTTCGTTTGGAGCTGTGTCAGTTCATGGCTTCAGGTCTCTTGGAATCCCTCGTCCTTCTCTGAGCTTAGGACCCTAGCCAAGGTTCTGGTTGGGGTCACCAAGAGGGTGTTTTGGGTTGGCTTGGGTGCCTTATGTTGGGCTCTTTTGACTATTAGGAACAAATTTACTATTGAACATATCTTTCCATCTAAACCTGCTGACGTTCTTTTTAAATCTTGTATCATATTGCAGCAGTGGAGATTATTGACTAAAGAAGACGATCGGGATGCCCTGGACGTGCTCATCGCCAAAATTCGGGCTTCGGCATCCTTCTTCTCAGGGCTGGGCCCAAACGGATGATCTTTGCTGCGGTGGTTCTGTATCTTTGGTGGTAGTCTTCTTTCCCCCTCCGGCCTGCGCGCCGAGTATGGCTGGGTGCCATGTATTGTTCTGAAACTTCTTTCACCTGCTCCAGGCTTTCGTTCGCTGGATTCGCGGTGTTTCGCTACCTGTTTGGGTTATTCGGGTCTGTGACGCTGCCGTGTGGCTTTATTTATAAAGTCGGGCCAAGGCCTTTTCTCTAAAAAAAACAAAGGATATGGACTCAGAAGCGCGCGCGTCACAGTGTGAGCTCACGGTCCTGCTCAATGATTGCATCAGACATCGGTCTGGTTGCACTGACCCAGAAGCAACCGATGGGAAGAGATTAGAGGCTGAGATCATCCCAGGAGTCGGAAGCACGCTTGGTCTCAACATCTTGTTATTTATTGTTTTCCGGTCAGATCAGCCCCAACCACAAACCACGGGCCGGGAACCAGAAGCAACGAGTGGTTACCAAGAATCAAGCGTCTATATTTGTAAACTAATGCTGATGACAAATGGTTAAACAACTCCCGGATCATGCTATAATTGAGCATCTGATGCAGCTTATCAGTTTGAATTTTTGTGAATGCTTTATTAGCCCTTTTTTTGGATAAGATCGAGTGGCCGTGCACTGGCAGCAGAACAAGCGTGTGCTGGTCAGTATTGTCCATGAGAATCATAATGGTGATCGCAATCATGCACGCTACTGGCACTTCGAGTAATATGTTGATTGTAAGTTTGTACCGTAGTCCATAGCCATTTGTGCGAGATTCTTTTAGGAGCCATTTTTGTGAAAGAAACGAATAATGGTGCTGATCGCAATCATGCACGCCACGCTGCTACCGTTTTCGGGTAATTTGTTGATTGTACGCCGTTACCAAGCTTGGCATTGTACGACAACTATTCTGCAAGATCCTTTTTCGAGACTATTTTGTACTGAATAGAATAGCAAACGCCATCATGCAAGACACTGTAGGGACATCTAGATCGCTCGTATACGTCCGGACCGCACTATTCATATATGTTTTGATATCCAACGCGATTCTGTATCGGTCCGTTGAGCAGGCCGGACGCGTTTTTTACAAGGAAAGTGGGCTAGGGGTGGAGCTTTGCTGGAATCCGGACAGCAGCCATGCAGGACTCCGATACCCCCGACCCACTGAATCCCCTCTTCACGTCTCATTTTCTTCCAATCCGCCACACCCCTCCTTTGCATCCTCAGCCTCCTCCTTTGTGGCCGTCGATGTAACTCTCAGGCTGGCACACAGACAGTGCCGGACCTCCGCAGCTAGCACCGGCACACCCGCTCGCCTTTTAGGACGGTGTTGTCCATCCAGGACCCGTTCATAGACAGGTACACTCTTCCTCCTCTGTCGATGACGTCCATGGCGGATACCACACCCGACAGTTGTTCGATCAAATGTCATTGAGCTAATTTTTGAACGCCATGTCATTTTTTTAGAGTACGAAGGATGGCAGGGTACTCGAGCATGGAAGATGAGTTATTGTGTGACTAGTAAGCTTGCACGTGCAACGCACGACAATATAATATAAAAAAGATCTCATCCATCTAGTTAGACTTATGAACGAAAAAGAAAAACATCCTACATAAATTTTCAGACGCAAGATTTAACCAAATAATTGCAGAGAAAATATTTTGATAAGGTGTCTGAACCTCTGTAGTTGCAAATTCAATGTACAGACAAACATTTTTTGTTGTAATAAGTGCTTGGTCATCCAAAAATCTAATACACTTTAGATCCTTGTTAATCATCTCAAGCATCAGATAAAGTTATATTCATGTGAAGCAAATTGATTATATAAGAATGTTTTGTTTCGTCGCACAAAAGTACAATATTCCATTCACGAAATCCTTAAATATGAGCGTGCGAGCACGCGCGCACACAAAAAAAATGAAGTATATCCCTATTACATCACAAAAACAAGTATTTTTTGTATTACATCTTAAAGAAAGTACACTCATATTCCATCGCAAACAAGTATATTATTTTTGAGAAGTTGACATGAGCAATGTCATATCTATTGATAGGAGTAGATAGTTTTACAATCGGGTCCATACAGCCAAGCTCCCAAAACCGCAGCCCCGTCATTCTGAACAAATCTAAGAAAAGCATGTTGCCTCATTCTCACTAACTCTCTTATCATTCCCTAAAAAAACTAATTCTGATCTTGAATGTGGCGTCACTGATTCCCCTGTAACTTCTGAGGTCTCACACATGTATAATAACCAGTGAAAAATCTCCTACTCCGCACGACATGTCAATTGTGTTCTCGCAAGAACGGCACCAAATCTGCAAACAAATGACTCCAAATATACTAAATATGCAGAATTTTCCTAATAAAACAATATTTCAGCCAAGTACAAAGGGAAGAAACAGCCCCTTTTTAACAAATGCTTGGCAGCTAAATTATTACGAAGAACAATGGAACTTCACATGTTTGTTGAGAATACAGACTTCATATGATACAGTTCAGAAAATGAGTTCCGCCAAAGAATGATAGTTCAGTTCAGAAACATGATTTTTTTTTGTTATGTGTGTGTGTGTGTTGTGTAGTGTGGGTCCATTGAAAATCCAGTAGTAAATTAATTCTAAAATGAATCATCTAATGAAAAAAGCATCATAATTAACTATTTAACTGTCCCACTTGTGTATTTCGTGACAAAGAATACCTATTTGCATGAATATGGGATTCTTCAGAATTTCAAATCTAGTTATGACATGGTATGAGCAGCATATGGAGTTCTTAGAGATTGCATTTTCAGTAGAAATACTTATGAACAGACATAATAAGTTCTCGTTTTGTACAAACCAACTCCAACTCCACAGTGGCTATAAATGGTGCTCCATTTAGTAACCTCACCCAAGATAATTGAATAGTGATACTTCCAAGTAGCTTACAAGCGAAACATTGGATACCAATAATGAATCATATATGGATTCAGATACTCTAAAATAATATATGGAAGTAATTACACATGCTCCTTCAAGCTATCTTTTCTAGATATTGTTTAGCAAATTATTATTCAAAGCATTACAAAGAGTTCTATAAATGATTATAAAACACATGATATGCGTCATTCATACAAGCTGACTATATACTTTAAGCATGTTCAAGGTAAATCTGTCTAGATATGAGTTACATTCATGAATATAAATTAAATCTACTACTTATGCTTATGCACAACACATCAGAAAGATGACAACCACACCTGGATCATGGAAACTTAGGAGCTTCATGGCTTACACAGAGACATGCCATTGCTTGTAGGGTCATTGTTCACGCACATCTGTGACGACCTAATTAAGAGATAAGAAGCCCTCCACCACCGGTGTGCCTCCGTGAGGCCATCGCCACGCACAGCTGCCAAAATGTCCTATATTTAGGAACCGGGGAAGTACTTGACCAAAAAAATTAACATGCTACAACATATCAGAACATAACCATGGAAAAGAGGAACTTAGAAAAAAAATATAAGAGGCAAACTGAAATCAAAGGCCCATCAGAAAATGTAAGAAAGCGGACGACACCGAGTGACTGAAGACTGTAAAAAGGGAGCGACACCGAGGCAAATTGAAATCAAAGGCTCATCAGCAATCATAATTACCGGCCTCCTATGACGCCTCGTCACCCGATCAAGACAACGCTTTCTTCACCTTCGCCTTCAACTTCTGTGGCCTCAACTATTACTCGATCTGAGCAAGGGAACCCACCAGCCTACGATATGTAGCATACACAGATCGATCTAAGCAAAGATATATCATATATGAGGCAACCAAGTTGTCTACACTGGTTTCTTAAGATATTCCTAGAACCTATTAAAATCTGCATGGTCTTTTTGAAAGTTAATTTTGTAGGGATGGCATAAATAGTTTTATGCATAAAGGATGAGAAACATGGGACATACCTTATTTCTTACTAAAATATCCATAGAAATAGTAATGGCCAAATTTACATCCCAGAGACGTGTCCATTGCTAAAACTAAAAAATGTGGTACTTTGAAACATATGTAGCAAGTACAACTACAACTAAGACGAAATTTGCACACACCTGTGTGTATGCACAGTACTATTCATAACTGATTTGCAAACCAAAAATTGATAAATCGCTACTGGAAAGCACTATCCGAAATTATTACATCAGTATACTGCAGGATGTACAAACCGTTAGATCCACTGGATCAATGTAGGCTAGATATTTCCGGTCACCTACCTTCTTTGGGTGCGGATGAGCTCGATCCAGAGCCGGCCATGGTGAAGTAGAGGCCGGTGGTAGCAGAGAGATCGAGATGGAGAGGTGGCAGTGGTGCTTCCCGTGAGCACTGCGATTGCCCTAGATCGGAAGGGGATATCGGTCGGGAGTCTGGCGGCGCGGTGAACCTCGTACCGTGTGCCCCGGCCCCCCACCTCTTTATATATCGCAGGTCATAGGGGCCCACCAACCATAGAACGGTTGGGCGCCCCCGATTAGGGCGCGAATAGATCAGGGCCCGATGGGCCGTCGAGCCCACTCAGTGGAGAGATCAACCTAACATTCTCCCCCTTGATCTCAACTTTTACTTTTAACCTTATACTTTCTAGTTTATTTGTTTCATCACATATTGGTACATAGAACATGTTTCATCATCACAACTTAATTTCCGTTAGAATCATACAGCTACAACATACGTTATGATCAGAAACAAATTCTGTTCCTTTTGGGCCTATCCAGGAATCATAAGGCTTTCCCTTAAACCCATGCCGGCTATGAGTTCTTTGAACACATTGGGTGGTAAGCCTTTCGTTAGCGGATCCGCAAGCATATCCTTTGTCCTTATATGCTCGAGACTTATAGTTTGATCCTGGATTTTATCTTTCACAACATAATACCTTATCTCTATTGTTTTGGCAGCATTACTCGACTTGTTGTTGTGAGCGTAAAATACTGCGGGTTGGTTGTCGCAGTACATCTTTAGTGGCTTGTGAATACAATCTACCACTTTCAAGTCGGGTACAAATTTCTTTAGCCATATCGCCTGCCCCGTGGCTTCGGAGCATGCTATGAATTCTACATACATCGTGGATGATGCAACTATTGACTGTTTGGAGCTTTTCCACGAAATAGCTCCCCAGCGAGAGTGAAGACGTATCCTGACGTGGATTTTCTATCATCTCTGTCCCCCGCAAAATCTGCGTCTGAATACCCTTTTATCTCTAGGGATTCACTTCTCCTGTATATTAGCATGTAGTCCTTCGTGCCTTGCGCATAACGCAATGCTTTCTTTACCATCTTCCAGTGCTCCATGCCTGGATTCTCTTGATATCTACCGAGTACCCCGGTGATAAAAGCTAAGTCAGGGCGAGTGCACACTTGTGCATACTGTAAGCTGCCAACTGCCGAAGCATATGGTACTGCTTTCATTTGATCGATCTCGTACTGGTTCTTGGGACATTGGAATTTCCCAAAACTATCGCCCTTGACTATAGGAGCAGGTGTGGCTTTACTCGCATGCATGTTATACTTTTTAAGAACCTTTTCTAACACTCCACTGTTCCTATCTCGCTGAATTCCTATGCCCAAAACATATGATGCTTCACCAAGATCTGTTATGTCAAAATTTGAGGATAAGTATTTCTTTGTTTCTTGTAGTAGACTAACATCACTACTAGCAAGCAGGATATCATCCACATACAAGATTAGGAAAATATATTTCCCATTTTTAAACTTTGCATAAATGCAATTATCCTCAATATTTTCTTTAAATCCAAAACTTTTAATCGTTTGATTAAACTTTAGATACCACTGCCGAGAGGCTTGTCTTAATCCATAAATGGATTTCTTCAGGCGGCATCCCATATTTTCCTTGTCTTCCATGATAAAACCCTTAGACTGTTTCATGTAGACATTTTCTTTTAAATCACCATTCAGAAATGACGTCTTAACATCCATTTGATGTAATTCTAAATCAAAATGAGCAACTAATGCCATTATGATTCTGAAGGAATCCTTACATGAGACTGGAGAAAATGTCTCATTGTAATCTATCCCTTCTCTTTGTGTAAATCCTTTTGCCACGAGTCGTGCTTTATACTTTTCTATATTCCCTTTAGAGTCATACTTAATTTTGTAGACCCATTTACAGCCTACTGTTTTGGCTCCTTTAGGAATTTCCTCTAAGTCCCAAACATCTTTGGAACTCATTGATTTCATCTCGTCTTCCATTGCCTTTGTCCACATCGATGAATGAGGGCTTCTCATGGCTTCTTCATATGAGGTGGGATCTTTTTCCATATGAACCGTTTCTGTGTTATAAACTTTAAAGTCAGTAGAAATAGCTGGCTTTCTTGGTCTTGTAGACCTTCTTAGGGCCTCATTTTCTGGCACGTTCTGTGCCTCAACTTCTGGCACTTCTTCTAAAATTTGCTGTTGCACCTCCCTTTCATGCTCAACAATGGGTTTAGTCGGCTCCTGACGGACAGGTTCCGGGTCTACCCCCAAGGTTTTCATGGGTGGAGTTGCAACTGGTAGTGAGAAAAATGGCTCCTGAATCATCGGATTAGGTGCATGCACCCTCTTCTCCTCAAGATCAATTTTCCGAGCTACCAAGCTCCCCCTCATCATTTCGTCCTCAAAGAAGACTGCATGTCTCGTTCCTACAAACTTTGTATATCTGTCTGGGCAGTAGAAACGAAAACCTTTTGATCTGTCTGGATAGCCAATGAAGTGGCAACTTACTGTTTTGGGATCTAACTTTGCAATGTTTGGATTAAACATTTTGGCCTCAGCAGGGCACCCCACACCCTGAAGTGTTCACTGGTAGAAAAAGGGCCTATAGTCCCGGTTCGTAAGGGCCTTTAGTCCCGGTTTCGGAACCGGGACTAAAGTGTCGGTACTAATACCTCCCCCCTTTAGTCCCGGTTCAATCCAGAACCGGGACTAAAGGCCCTCCACGTGGGCAGTGCGCAGAGCCCAGTCAGGAGACCCTTTGGTCCCGGTTGGTGGCACCAACCGGGACCAATAGGCATCCACGCGTCAGCACTTCTGTGGCTGGGGTTTTTGTTTTTTTTGAAAGGGGGGGGGTTTGGGGGTTTTGGGGGGTTAATTTAGGTGTTTCATATATTGTGTTAGCTAGTTATAATTAATAGAGAGAAGTGTCCTCTGTTATGTCCGTGCTTGGTCGACGCTACGTACTATACATACGTATATAGAGAGGACTAGACACGCTAGCTAGCTAGTAAGCAAACGAAGGAAACAGAAGATTGTCATGAACATATATGCATATATACAGAGAGAAGTGATATCGACCACCTCTCCTTCTCCGAGAGATTGGTCGAACAACAAGTTCTCGTATATCTATCTGACACTACCGGCTACATATATACAATAATTATCTCTTACAAATATAATCATACGGACTCAGGGTCCACATAGAATTCTCCGTCTTCAGGGATCACGTGGTCAAGAAAGAATGCCGCCAATTCCTCTTGAATTGCTCGCATGCGAGCTGGTGCTAGGAGTTCATCCCGCTTCCGAAACATCTAATTTGAAGAAGGGGGTCAATACATATATATATATATAAATGAATGAAACTCAACACAAATGATGGTAATAAAATAAAATTGTGAATGTTGTTATTTACGTACTTCATATTGTTCGTTAGAGTACCCGCCCCGCTCACAGGTCGTGTGGCGGATGGACTCGCAGATGTAGTATCCACAGAAATCATTCCCTTGTTCCTGCCACAACCACTTTACAAGAAATAGAGGTCAATCAAACTTATAAGCAAGAATGCTAAATGGTATTGATGAAACTAGCACTTGAATCACTAGGAGATGCGCGGAACATGCTACTATAGTACTTACTTTCGGGTGTCTAAATTCCAGCTCCTTCGGCAGTCCCGGAACTGTTTTGGTGAATTTTCTCCAAACCCTGCCGGACAAAGAAAACAATTACTTGATATCAGGAAATGAACAAAATTGCTGATATGGTGGATAATGATCGATTTAACTTACTTCTTGAGGATTTCAGTCATGTCCGCATACTCCTTGGGATCTTTTCGTTTAGAGTCCAAGACGGTTACTACTCCCTGCTCAAGCTTAATCTCTAGGAGAATATAGTGGAAACTGCACACACATGCATAACTCATGAATTACATTACTATAACCTTGACTAATATATAAGGGAAACCGAATACGCACAAGACAGTAACACTCACCTGAAGTTGTAAGGAAAGAGTATTATATCTTTGTTTTGATTTATTACGAACGATCGTAGCAAGCTGGCCTCGGTAGCTGCGGGATGAAGTTTAACCTGAGTTGCATCTATGAGATATGTGTTAATGAACCCAATATCACCGACTTGTCTATTCTTCAATTCGGCGATCTTCAATCTG
Source organism: Triticum urartu (assembly GCF_003073215.2). Lineage (NCBI taxonomy): Eukaryota > Viridiplantae > Streptophyta > Magnoliopsida > Poales > Poaceae > Triticum > Triticum urartu. Next base: position 95,246,088 of record NC_053023.1, on the reverse strand, counting down.
CATAATATAGTGAGGATGATTATAAATACATGCAATGAAAGAGCTAAGCTATATAGAGAAACTTAATGATAGAAGTAGTACTACTTACAGACAGTAGCAGGCGACCGTTGTTTTATCGAGGGCCAATTGATTGAAAAACTGATAGAACTCCTCAAATGGAACAGGCAACAGATCAATTCCAACGAGGTCATGCTCCTTTTTAACTTTCACATACAAAGTACTCCTCCCCCCAGAGTCTCTGCAGATTTTCAAGTACCAATCATGCAATCTTCGCATCATCGTTGATAGAGATCTTTCATCTTTGACGAGAGGCTTCCCGTACTCGTATCTTTGTATCCGCACCTCCATGGGTTCATAATGTACTTCGTCGGGCAGGTAATCTGCAAGATTGCTATAACCGGGCACCATCCTCGGATCATTATCGACGTTGTGGCTAGGCACCTTGAGCGGGGGGCACGATTGCTTCGCTTGTTCACCGAGCTGGGCAATTTGTTTCCCAGCTCGTCGTTCTTTCAGCCTTTGATCACTGACAGTACTTCCTGACCACTCCGCTTCGGCAAATTCCTTTCCAATAATGCGGTCATAGTTTCCTTTCGGCGGATCAGACTTCGGTGGTTTTGTCAGGGCAGCCAGAGTGCGCTTCACTTTCACCCGATCTACCTTCTCCTCCGGAGGTGGATGTTTCTTTGCTTTCACCCCTTCAAAGAAGTTCCTCACTTCTTCTCGCGCGATCTCGGCGTTCTCCTCCAGGGTCCTCTCATATGGTAACTTCTCTGGAGTCTTCAGAGAAGGACCGAATCTGTATGTCCTCCCGCCTCTGGTTGTACTGCTAGACGCCGACCGAGCAGATGGAGCGGTTGTCTTCTTTACTTGCTTAAGCGGCGGAGGAGAAGGACTACGACGCGCCAGAGCAGCTGGAGTGGCGGCAGGTCTCTTCCGCCCTTGCTGACGAGGCGGAGAAGGAGGAGGTTGGCTGCTCGGGCGCGTCGGCGCAGGCGGAGAAGGAGGCGGAGTGCCGCCACGCGCCGGAGAAGGAGCCGGCCGAGGGCCCTGATCGTCACTCGCCGGAGGAGGAGGCGGTGGAGGCGTAGTGCCCTGACTCGCCGGAGGAGGAGGAGGAGGAGGAGGCGGTGGCGTCCAGTTCGGAAGGTTGATGAGCTCCTTCCGCCATAGGCATGGAGTCTTCAAAGCAGACCCCAGCCGAGTCTCCCCTTCACCGGTAGGGTGGTCAAGCTGGAGGTCCTCAAATCCCTCCGTTATCTCATCCACCATCACCCTAGCATATCCTTCTGGAATCGGCCGGCAGTGAAAAGTTGCGCTGGGATCAGTAGGATAAACAGAGCCAACAGCCGCCTTGACCTTCAAATTCATCCATTGCGTCATAAGGTGGCAATTTTGAGACTCCGTTATAGCATCCACGGGATAGCTGGCAGGAGCCATCAAGGCATGTCCAACTGAAGCAGCTCGGTGGAAGCCACGCTGCTTCTGCGCTGAGATGGCGGGGTAGCTTCGGGGGAGGCTTCGGCAGTACGTTTGCTGCGATTTGCTTCTCATTCCTCTATCGTGTCTACCCTTGCTTGCAGCGCCTGTATTTGGGTCTGCTGCACTTTTTTCCTCCTCTCATGGGATTTGTAACCGCCTGCGTCCGGAAACCCAACCTTCCACGGAATGGAGCCTGGCGTGCCTCGTGTCCGTCCAGGGTGCTCAGGATTCCCGAGGGCCATTGTGAGCTCGTCGTTCTCTCTGTCTGGAAAGAACGTCCCTTCCTGCGCTGCTTCGATATACTGCTTAAGCTTACTGACTGGCATGTCCATTTGATCGTTCGTCCAAATGCACTTCCCTGTTACAGGGTCCAGTGTTCCACCAGCCCCGAAGAACCAAGTCCGGCAACGGTCTGGCCAGTTAATTGTCTCTGGTTCGATCCCTTTATGAACCAGATCATTCTCAGTCTTGGACCACTTAGGCCGGGCTACGAGGTAGCCACCTGACCCCGTGCGATGGTGAAGCTTCTTCTTCGCAGCATTTTACATGTTTGTCGCCGACATCTTCTTACTCTTTTCTGATGTCTTGTGGGCCACAAATGCGGGCCAGTGATCTCTGATCTTCTCATATCTGCCCTTGAATTCTGGTGTCTCATTATTTTCGACAAACTTATTCAGCTCTTTCTTCCACCTCCTGAATAGTTCTGCCATCCTCTTCAGAGCAAAAGACTTGATTAATTTCTCTTTAACTGGATTCTCTGGATTATCCTCAGGCGGTAGGGTGAAATTTGACTTCAGCTCAGTCCAAAGATCATTTTTCTGCATATCATTGACATAAGACACCTCAGGGTCTTCTGTAGCCGGCTTAAACCATTGCTGGATGCTTATCGGGATCTTGTCCCTAACTAGAACCCCGCACTGAGCAACAAATGCGCTCTTTGTCCGGAGGGGTTCAATAGGTTGGCCGTCAGGCGCGATTGCTATGATCTCAAACTTTTCATCCGAGCTCAACTTTTTCTTCGGGCCTCGTCTCTTTACCGAAGTTGTGCTCGATTCGGAGGGCTAGAAAAAAGAACAAAGACTTAATTAATATGTGTACATACCAAAACAATGAATGCATCAATCAGCTAGTCAGCATAGGCTTAACTAATATATATACCTGGCCGGACTCGGTTCGGTCACCGGAGCCGTCATCACGGTCTCCTTCTTGCACCGGCATTGGGTCACCGGAGCCGTCCTCATGTTCTTCTTCTTGCACCGGCATTAGGTCACCGTAGCCAGCTTGTTCACCCTCTCCTTCCAGACCATCGGTTTCGTTGAGAAACAACGAGATGGCATCACTTCCTTCTGCGATTATGTCCCTCAACAACGCTTCTTTTGTTGCTTCGTCTAGGACGGTGTCCATAGTTTCTACAAATATTTACAACATGGCAATTATTATTCAAACATGACAGATGGATATATTAGTACCAAACGTAGAACTAGCTACCTAATCATAGTAAGCTATCGGGAGGGGGTATATATCGACAACGACGACACTACATCTATGTCCCTCGACGACCCTCGTTCCCGATAAAAAAAGAGGAAGAAGAAGAAAAATAAGAGGAGAAGAAAGAATAGAGGAGAAGATCTCCTCTATTCTTTCTTCTCCTCTTTTTTTTCTTCTTCCTCTTCTTTTTTTATCCTCTTCTTCCTCTCATGTTCGATAGGATCGCCGAGGGGTCGGGAGGTTGCCTAGTGTCAAGGGATTCAACAAAACCATGTCTTCATTATTAGGCGAAAGTAACATGTGCATGATGGTACGAAGCTCTTCAAAGTTGTTCTGGAACGGAGTCCCAGATAGGATAATTCGCTTTTTGATACAAAGTTCAGCAAGAGCCTTCCGAATATCGCTATTTGGAAGGCCTTTGCTGAATTCGTACCAAAAGGCGGATTATTCTATCCGGGACTCCATTCCAAAACAACTTTGCAGAACTTCGTACCAACATACCCTGGTTACTTCTGGCTAATGATGAAGGCATGGATTTCTTCAATACTTTGACACTAGGAAACCTCTCTCTACTTCCGGCTAATAAGAATAAGAAGAAGAAGAAGAAGAAGAAGAAGAAGAAGAAGAAGAAGAAGAAGAAGAAGAAAAAGAGGAGAAGAAGAAAGGAATAGTGGAGAAAAGAGAAAATAGAATATATTCTATTTTCTCTTCTTCTCCACTATTCCTTTCTTCTTCTCCTCTTCTTTTTATTCTTTTTTCTTCTTCTTATTTATTTATCCTCTTCTTTTCGGTAGAGGAAACCCTAAATAGCTAGCAAGTATCGTGGGTGTGAGATACATGTGGCCTTCGGTGTCAGACACTACATCCACGTCCCACAAGTGACGTGGGCGTCGAAGCCCGCGCCACTTGTGGGATGTGGGTGTAGTGTCCGACACCGACGGTACATGTATCTCACACCGACGATACTTTCTATTTAGGGTTTCTCCTCTACCGCTCCTCGACCTCTCGATGACCCTCGTTCCCGATAAAAAAAAGAGGAAGAAGAAGAAGAAAAAAGAAGAAAAGAAAGAATAGAGGAGAAGACTTCCTCTTCTTCCTCTCCTCTTCTTCTCCCTCTTCTTCCCCTTCTTCCTCGCCTCTCTCATGAATGTCCGACGTTCTCGACCCCCCCCCATGTGTCGAAGAAAAAAAAGAAGAAAAAAAAAGAAGAGAAGAAGAAAGGAATAGAGGAGAAAAGAGAAAATAGAATATATATTCTAATTTTCTCTTCTTCTCCTCTATTCCTTTCTTCTTCTCCTCTTCCTTTTCTTCCTCTCCTCGTCTTCTCCTTCTTCTTCTCCTTCTTTCTCTACTTATTTTCCTTTTCCTTATTTTACTTTTTCCTCTCCACTAACATCATCATATATATGAAAAAATGCATATATGAAAAAAAAACATCATCATATATATCATCAACAGAAAAAAGACATCATCATATCATCAACAGAAAAAAACATCATCAACATCATCATATCATCAACAGGAAAAAAACATCATAAACATCATCATCTTATTTAGTTCTCTCGACCCCTCGTCCCTCTCTCATGTTGTCGGGGAGGGGCTATATCGACCTCTCCGCTCATGTTGAAATTATCGGGGAGGGGGTATATCGACCCCCACCCCCCTCATCATGCATATATAGCTACCACATACATATATACATTGAAAAAAATTATATATATGCAACAAAAACATTAATACACAAATGAACAAAAAAATACATATATGAACAAAAACATGATGTGAACAAAAACATTAATGTAATAAATCTAATAAGAAATTAATCTAATAAAAAACATGCTTTGAGCCGGATGGGCGCGGCGGCTCACAGCAGGGGCTCTGGCGATGGCGACGGCGGGGAAGGCAGGGGCGATGATGGCGACGGCGTCGGCGGGCGGGAGCGGGCCGCGGGAAGGGGCTAGGGCGTGGGGCAGGGGCCGGCGCGGCGACGATGTGGCGTCGGAGGCAGGGGCGATGATGGCGACGGCGACGAGGAGCAGCGCTGGGGCGTCGGGCACGAACTGACGGTGAAGTTGTAAAATTTTCACAAGTCCAGCTTATATACCAAAAGCATTGGTCCCGGTTGGTGCTACGACCCGGGACTAATGCACCCTTTAGTCCCGGTTGGTGCCACCAACCGGGACCAAAGGCCAATTTTCGGCAGCCCAAAGGGCGGGAAGCGGCGGCCTTTGGTCCCGGTTGGTGGCACCAACCGGGACTAAAGGGGTGCAATGGTCACGGTTGGTGCCACGAACCGTGATTAATTCCCCCTTTAGTCCCGGTTGGTGCCACCACCCGGGACCAATGCCCTTGTGCTGGCAGCGCCCAAAAGTTTGTCCCACATCGCTAGCTGAAGGCGCCAGCACTGGTTATAAGCGCTGATGTGGCCTCCCATTCGAGCTCCTCTCTAATGCAGGATTTCGGGCCTAAACTTGCTACTGCCTGTGGGCCTATTGGGCCTCTGCGGGCCTGAATCCTGGCCATGTAGGGTTTCTAGTCGTATTCAGGCCGTGGAGGCCCAGTAGCAGGCATTTTTTTTGGTTTTTTATTTTTTATTTCTATATGTTTTTGGTTTTTTCTTTTTTTATTTCTACTTAAAACTAAATACTTACAATTTTTTAGTGATTTCTTTTTGCTTTTAGGTCACAAAAATTATAAAACTTTCTGTTAGTGCCATTAGTTTTAAATTTTGAATAGTTTAAATTTGAATTTTTAAAATATTGTGTGAATCACTAGTTTATGAATAACTTTACTGTAAAAATAGAAAAAAAAATTTCCTTTGCTATTTATTTTTTATTTATACTTACAATTAAATACTTATAGTTTGATTTTAGGTCACAAAAAATATATTCTTTTTGCTATTGAAGAATATTATAGTTTTATTTTAGTTGATCATAACATAATATTTTAATTGATTGTTTTTATTTTCATAAAAGTTTTGTAGTTCATTCTGTTTGCTATTAATTCATTCTTTGAGCTAAATGACTCTGAAATTGGAAAGCATTTCAAAATGAACTCTGAAAAGGTTGAAAGTTGGCATGGTATCATCATTTCACCCACATAGCATGTTCCAAAAAGTAGAGAGGGTTACGATAAAAACTTGATGCACTTCGTGTACAAAATGGACAATCACTTTCGAAGTATCAAAGTTCCGAACCATAAGACATCAAAGTTGGGATGGTATCATAATTTCACCCACATAGCATTTGCTTATTGCGGGAGAAAGTCTTCACTTTTTCTTCGCTTGTGTCATTTGCTTATTGCGTCGTAACCATGGATAATCTTCATTGTTTATTAGGATGCTTGGGTCAGCCTTGACATTGAAGGGAGGAATTTCATGAAACTTTTCATAATCTTCAGACATGTCTGTCTTGTCGTCCACTCCCAGGATGTCCCTTTTTCCTGAAAGAACTATGTGGCGCTTTGGCTCATCGTATGATGTATTCGCTTCCTTATCTTTTCTTTTTCTCGGTTTGGTAGACATGTCCTTCACATAGATAACATGTGCCACATCATTGGCTAGGACGAACGGTTCGTCAGTGTACCCAAGATTTTTCAGATCCACTGTTGTCATTCCGTACTGTGGGTCTACCTGTACCCCGCCGCCTAACAGATTGACCCATTTGCACTTAAACAAAGGGACCTTAAAATCAGGTCCGTAGTCAAGTTCCCATATGTCCACTATGTAACCATAATATGTGTCCTTTCCGCTCTCGGTTGCTGCATCAAAGCGGACACCGCTGTTTTGGTTGGTGCTCTTTTGATCTTGGGCGATCGTGTAAAATGTATTCCCATTTATCTCGTATCCTTTGTAAGTCAATACAGTCAAAGATGGTCCCCTGGACAACAAGTACAACTCATCACAAACAGTGTTGTCACCTCTGAGACGTGTTTCCAACCAACTGCTGAAAGTCGTGATGTGTTCACATGTAATCCAGTCGTCGCACTGCTCCGGGTGTTTGGAGCGCAGACTGTTCTTGTGTTCATCGACATACGGGGTCACCAAGGTAGAGTTCTGTAGAACTGTGTAGTGTGCTTGAGACCAAGAATATCCGTCCCTGCATATTATTGAGTCTCTTCCAAGAGTGCCTTTTCCAGTCAGTGTCCCCTCATACCGCGATTTAGGGAGACCTATCTTGTTAAGGCCAGGAATGAAGTCAACACAAAACCCGATAACATCCTCTGTTTGATGGCCCATGGAGATGCTTCCTTCTGGCCTAGCGCGGTTACGGACATATTTCTTTAGGACTCCCATGAACCTCTCAAAGGGGAACATATTGTGTAGAAATACGGGCCCCAGGATGACAATCTCGTCGACTAGATGAACTAGGATGTGCGTCATGATATTGAAGAAGGATGGTGGGAACACCAGCTCGAAACTGACAAGACATTGCGCCACATCACTCCTTAGCCTTGGTACGATTTCTGGATCGATCACCTTCTGAGAGATTGCATTGAGGAATGCACATAGCTTCACAATGGCTAATCGGACGTTTTCCGGTAGAAGCCCCCTCGATGCAACCGGAAGCAGTTGCGTCATAATCACGTGGCAGTCATGAGACTTTAGGTTCTGAAACTTTTTCTCTGACATATTTATTATTCCCTTTATATTCGACGAGAAGCCAGTCGTGACCTTCATACTGAGCAGGCATTCAAAGAAGATTTCTTTCTCTTCTTTCGTAAGAGCGTAGCTGGCAGGACCTTTATACTGCTTCGAAGGCATGCCGTCTTTTTCGTGCAAACGTTGCAGGTCCTCTCGTGCCTCAGGTGTATCTTTTGTCTTCCCATACACGCCCAAGAAGCCTAGCAGGTTCACGCAAAGGTTCTTCGTCACGTGCATCACGTCGATTGAGGAGCGGACCTCTAGGTCTTTCCAGTAGGGCAGGTCCCAAAATATAGATTTCTTCTTCCACATGGGTGCGTGTCCCTCAGCGTCATTCGGAACAGCTAGTCCACCGGGACCCTTTCCAAAGATTACGTAGTGTAAATCATTGACCATAGCAAGCACGTGATCACCGGTGCGCATGGCGGGCTTCTTCCGGTGATCTGCCTCGCCTTTGAAATGCTTGCCTTTCTTTCAACATTGATGGTTGGTCGGAAGAAATCGACGATGGCCCAGGTACACATTCTTCCTGCATTTGTCCAGGTATATACTTTCAGTGTCATCTAAACAGTGCGTGCATGCGTGGTATCCTTTGTTTGTCTGTCCTGAAAGGTTACTGAGAGCGGGCCAATCGTTGATGGTCACGAACAGCAACGCCTTAAGGTTAAATTCCTCCTGTCTGTGCTCATCCCACGTACGTACACCGTTTCTATTCCACAGCTGTAAAAGTTCTTCAACTAATGGCCTTAGGTACACATCAATTTCGTTGCCGGGTTGCTTAGGGCCTTGGATGAGAACTGGCATCATAATGAACTTCCGCTTCATGCACATCCAAGGAGGAAGGTTATACATACATAGAGTCACGGGCCAGGTGCTGTGATTGCTGCTCTGCTCCCCGAAAGGATTAATGCCATCCGCGCTTAAAGCAAACCATACATTCCTTGGGTCCTTTGCAAACTCATCCCAGTACTTCCTATCGATTTTTCTCCACTGCGACCCGTCAGCGGGTGCTCTCAACTTCCCATCTTTCTTTCGGTTCTCACTGTGCCATCGCATCAACTTGGCATGCTCTTCGTTTCTGAACAGACGTTTCAACCATGGTATTATAGGAGCATACCACATCACCTTCGCAGGAACCCTCTTCCTGAGGGGCTCGCCGTCAACATCACCAGGGTCATCTCGTCTGATCTTATACCGCAACGCACCACATACCGGGCATGCGTTCAGATCCTTGTATGCACCGCGGTAGAGGATGCAGTCATTAGGGCATGCATGTATCTTCTCCACCTCCAATCCTAGAGGGCATACGACCTTCTTTGTTGCGTATGTACTGTCGGGCAATTCGTTATGCTTTGGAAGCTTCTTCTTCAATATTTTCAGTAGCTTCTCAAATCCTTTGTCAGCCACAGCATTATCTGCCTTCCACTGCAGCAATTCCAGTCCGGTACCGAGCTTTGTGTTGCCATCTTCACAATTGGGGTATAACCCTTTTTTGTGATCCTCTAACATGCGATCGAACTTCAGCTTCTCCTTTTGACTAATGCATTGCGTCCTTGCATCGACAATGACCCGGCGGAGATCATCATCATCGGGCACATCGTCTGGTTCCTCTTGATCTTCAGCAGCTTCACCCATGGCAGCATCATTGGGCACATCGTCTGGTTCCTCTTGATCTTCACCAGCTCCCCCCGTTGCAGCATCACCGTATTCAGGGGGCACATAGTTGTCATCGTACTCTTCTTCTTCGCCGTCTCCCATCATAACCCCTATTTCTCCGTGCCTCGTCCAAACATTATAGTGTGGCATGAAACCCTTGTAAAGCAGGTGGGAGTGAAGGATTTTCCGGTTAGAGTAAGACCTCGTATTCCCACATTCAGTGCATGGACAACACATAAAACCATTCTGCTTGTTTGCCTCAGCCGCATCGAGAAACTCATGCACGCCCTTAATGTACTCGCGGGTGTGTCTGTCACCGTACATCCATTGCCGGTTCATCTGCGTGCATTATATATAATTAAGTGTCCAAATTAATAGAAGTTCATCATCATCGAGAGGAGAAAGCTTAAGTAGTGTGGCTCGGGCATTCCATCGAACACCTCATGTGCATAGGAGGTGAGCTAGAGCACCACAAAGCCCTCTCCCCCTCGGCCAGAAAAAACAGAGCACTGTGCTCTGCTCTTGCGCGAGGGGGTATATATAGGCACCTCATTGGTCCCGGTTGATGACATGAACCGGGACTAAAGGGAAGCCTTTGGTCCCAGTTCAAGCCACCAACCGGGACCAATGGTGGTGGTCCAGGAGCGAGGCCCATTGGTCCCGGTTCGTCCCACCAACCGGGACCAAAAGGTCCAGACGAACCGGGACCAATGGCCCACGTGGCCCGGCCGGCCCCCTGGGCTCACGAACCGGGACCAATGCCCACATTGGTCCCGGTTCTAGACTGAACCGGGACTAATGGGCTGAGCCGGCCTGGACCATAGCCCTGTTTTCTACTAGTGGTTGTAGGGAGGGTACCCTTCCTGTCCATAGCTCGTACGGTGTTTTGGGCACCGACTTGCTTGGTACTCTATTGAGAATGTGAATGGCAGTTTTAAGCGCCTCCATCCATAATCCCAATGGCAAGTTGGAATAACTCATCATGTTGTGCACCATATCCATAAGTGTACGATTGCGCCTTTCAGCTACTCCATTTTGCTGAGGTTCACCCGGCATTGAATACTGGGCAACTATGCCAGTCTCCTGTAAGAACTTTGCAAAAGGTCCAGGGACTTGGCCATATGGAGTGTGTTGACCGTAGTACTCTCCCCCACGGTCGGACCTTACTATCTTTATTCTTTTATCATGCTAATTTTCAACTTCAGCTTTGAATATTTTAAATTTATCCAATGCTTCAGATCTTTCTTTGATTGGATAAATATAACCATAGCGAGAGTAATCATCTGTGAATGTTATGAACGAGTCATATCCATCCACATTTTTCACCGGAAATGGTCCACAAATGTCGGTGTGGATGATTTCTAGTGTGCTTGAGCTATGGATTGCACCTTTTTTGATTTGTTTTATATACTTTCCTTTAATGCAATCTACACGTTGTTCTAAGTTTGAGAATTCTAACTGTGTAAGAATTTCACTTTTGACTAATCTTTCTATTCTCCCCTTCGAAATATGGCCCAAGCGACAGTGCCATAATTTCGATGAGTCGAATGTTCTCTTTCTTTTCTTTTGTTCTTTATTCGACGCAGAAACATGTTCATTCACATTGCATACAGAATGCACTTTTTCACGAAGTGATAACAGATAAAGCTCATCATGTAGTAAAGCATTACCAACATAAGCATTATTATACCAGATGGCACACTTGCCATGTCCAAAATAACACTCATAATTTTGTTTGTCCAAACATGAAACGCTAATTAAGTTTCTATTACATGAAGGAACATAAAGAACATCTCTAAGTAGAAGCTTGAATCCATCAGCTAACTCCAAGGAGATGTCGCCGACAGCTTCAACTTCTGCTTTTATTCCATTGGCTACTTCAATGCCTCCTTCTCTTCTTAGCGTAGTCTGGGTCGAATGGAATCCCTATAAACAATTTGCAACATGAACAGTTGCCCCTGAGTCAATCCACCAAGTATATTTCGAAAACTGTGTGTACAAGGATTCATTTACTAAGGAAACAATGTTGTTACCTTGCTTTGCCATTAAGGACTTCAGCCAAACAGGGCAGTCTTTCTTGTAATGCCCGGTCTGCTTACAGTGGAGACAAGTGTCTTTGTCCACTGGGAAAGACTGTTGCTGACGCTGATGCTGATAGGGAGCTTTTCCTTGTGGCTTTGAAGGAGAACTTTTGTTGTTTTGATTGTAGTTCTTTTTCTTATGATCCTTCACATAGTTGAGTGTTCCACCATGTGAAGCTTTTAGTCTGTCCTCTTCTTGGACACACATAGCAATTGTCTTTTCTATGTCCCATGTTCCAGGTGACATATTATAATTCACAACAAAAGTTTCAAACTCCTTTGGTAGTGAAGCCATGACAAGGTGGAGCAGGAGCTTTGGTTTGATCTCCAGATCCTCGTCCATAGGCTTTAACTTTGCTGCCATATTGCTCATCCTCAGGATGTGCTCTCTTATTCCACCACATGTGTATTGTTCTGTCACAAGTTGTTTTAACACCTGGGTGGCATATATCTTTGAAGAGCCAGTGAACTGGCTCTTTATCTTTGTTAGCAACTCAGCTGCTGAAGTGCACTCTGCAATGGAGCCCACAATGGTGCTCTCAATGGTATTCTTTATAAAGGCCATGCATTTTTTATTTGCATTGACCCACTTTTGGTTGGCTATGATGTAGGACATCTCCAAAGGAGCATAATCCCCTTTCCTTTTAGCCCATGCAGCATCATCCTCAGTAGTCTCTCTTACTGGCTCTGTAGGTCTGACCGGCTGTGGTTCATCTAGAACCCAGTCCAGATCAGCACAAACAAATGCCAGTTCAACTTTCTTCCTCCACTCAGTGTGGTTGTCACCTCTGAGTGTCGGAACTTCTTTTAGGCAACTCATCAAGTGAAAGCCTCCTGAAATCACAATTTAAGTGACATCAATATAACAATCATATGCATTAATCTAACGTTGGTCAAATTAAACATATAATTGTCTATGCAATTAAATCTATATTACCGTTGGCAAAATATTAGAAATAAATGCACCTTTAAATTTCAATAATAAAACATGATCATGTTATTAAACAACGTTGGTCATAAAAAATAACATAATCATATTCATTTTAATAATCACTTTAACATGCTCTTAAAAACTTAATACTATATAAACTTTTATTTTCTGTGTAAAAGAGCATTAATTATGTATTTACGCAGCGGAAAAACATGAATAAAAATTCACGAACTTTTTACTTTTTACGGAAACTTTTCTATGACCGAATAAAAATCATGAACTTTTTTAGTTCTACAGAAACTTTTACTTTATAAAATACATGAACTTTTCTTTTTCTGGAAATTTTCTATTCTTTAAAAAACAGAAAATAGCAGTAGCACAGCGCCGGCCTGCTCGCGCACTGTGCGCACCTGTCCTGGCCAAAAACGGCCCAGCGCGCGCGGTGGCGCCCGCAGCTGGCGGCCTCGGCCCAGCCTGGACTGCTGCCAGTCCTTCCCTCTCGGCCCAATAGGCCCGCGGAGGGCTTAGGTTTTCAACCGGGACCGTCGAACGGGATCGGACGATGGCCCGTGCTTCTCTGTCGAACAAAACGAGCCAGCGCCCGCGGGAGGGGGAAACCCTAGTCATTTTCTTCTCCTCCCCCGCGCCGCTCTCTGCATCTCTTGCACCATTCCTTTCTCTCTCAGCGGTGAGGCAGAGAAGATCTGCAGCGCTCCGGCCGGCCGCCCCGGCCGCCGGCGACGGCGGCGAGAGCCACCGTGCCGCGCGCGCCTCTCCCTTTCTTTTTTTCTTTTCCCCCTTTTCTTGCTCCTGTGGCAGAGAGAGAGAGAGAGAGAGCGACGCGGCTGGGCCTCCTCTGCTCCCCTGTAGCCGGGTTGGGGCTCCGTCGGCGACGGCGTGCAGCCACCGCACCGCGCGAGAGCCACCTTCCCTTTTCCCCTTCCATTCCATGAGAGAGAGAAAAAACAGAGAGGCTACCCCTTTTTCTTTTCAGCGAGAGGAAGAGCGCGGCCAGATCGCGTCGTGGCTATCCTCCTCATCGGTCGCACGTCCTCCCTAGCGGTGAGCGCGCCGCCGCCGAGGGATTTGGCCGCGGTGCTAACCCCCTGCTTTTTTGTGTGTGTCTTTCTCCTTTCTTTTTCGCGAGCAATTGCTAGCTCCGGTGGTTCTTCGTCCCCTCACCTCGGCTTGCCGATGCGTGTGGGTATCGAGAGGAACAGGCGCGGCCGTGCGGTGGCGCTCTTTGCCGGTGAGGCCCAAGGCCAAAATCCGGTGGTTTACTTTGCCCTGTCTAGGGTTCTTGGGGGTAGGGATCTCCTTTTCTTTTCTGTTTTATCTTTTTACCGAAAAACATCTAACCAAGATGGCCTGATACCATGGTTAGATCCACTGGATCGATGTAGGCTAGATCTTTCTGGTCACCTACCTTCCTTGGGTGCGGATGAGCTCGATCCAGAGCCGGCCATGGTGAAGTAGAGGCCGGTGGTAGCAGAGAGATCGAGATGGAGAGGTGGCAGTGGTGCTTCCCGTGAGCACTGCGATTGCCCTAGATCGGAAGGGGATATCGGTGGGGAGTCTGGCGGCGCGGTGAACCTCGTACGTGCGCCCCGGCCCCCACCTCTTTATATATCGCAGGTCACAGGGGCCCACCAACCATAGAACGGCTGGGCGCCCTCGATCAGGGCACGAATAGATCAGGGCCCGATGGGCCGTTGAGCCCGCTCGGTGGAGAGATCAACCTAACACAAACCACTTATAAGCTGCATTAAACTGAGACTGGAGAAAATTTTGTAGTGGAAATGGCACTACACTATTCAGTTGACTCAAAAGAAAATCATAATGAGGATGTGTGCACCTAGAACATTGCTCATCAACCAATTGAGCAGACTCTATATGGCTTTTAGTGGAAATCCCACCTTTTTTCTTCAGAAAATACATACCCAAAGAACAGAAGAATTCAACAAGTTTGGCATATGAAAGCAACCATCTATTCATCCATAAATGTTTTCTTGGAACGGCCCGCCATCACGGCTGCATTTGCCAATACATGTCAGAGGTGCATGCTAATTGATAGTCAATCAAAGCAATTCCAGAGCAGAGCTCGAACTTACAGTAAGCAGAGGTCGATGATTATAGGCTGAGTTCAAAAGTTGTATTGTTCTCATAAAAAATAATACTGTAACAGGCAGGTCCATGAGGAAGAATGTCCAAAAAAACTGTTAAAAATGATTCTGAGCCTGAATAGTACATGAACATATGCCCAAAATGTAGTTCACCTCTTTGCAATGGTTACAAAAGAAATAAAGCTCAGTAGTTTTTCTTCTAGAACTCCAGTTCCTATGGATCAATCAAGTAAATGAACACCACTCAACAAAGCATATGCACTCGTGTTCATTGTCACTGAAAAATAAAAAAAGGAAAAGTGAGATAGTACTTAGTGTGGCGGCAGGTGTCCAGAAAAGAGCAATCTGCTAGATTTGTATCAGTATGTAGAGCAATAATAAGGCGAAAGTGAACTTGCTCCAAATGAAAGAAAAAGTTGGACCTAATTATCATTAATAGCTAAAAATATCTACTGAAACCAAACTGATAATTAGGTCAGCAATGTATGAAGAAAATTTTAGATAAAGACCTTAAATAGAAAGTGAACTGTTTCAAGCATAGTATGAAGAAAATTTTACATAAAGACCTTAAATAGAAAAAAAACCAAACTGGTATTATATTTGCATCTCTGAACTGAATAAACATTTAACAACTATATTATTTTTCAGTTCAAAGACATGTGTTAGATAATGTCCATCAGTAGTCAGAACAGGTCACTAAGAACACCTCAATTTTGCACCATCGAGAAGCATACAGAGATCTTCTTGTCCAGGAAGCTCGTCCTCGTGCACCATCACTTCCTCACTTGACAGAACAAATTAATCCAGCAAGTTAGTGATCCTAAAAGATTAACACCACAATCTTTGAGGCAATAACACAAGCACCTGGTGCAGCGGAGAGTGTTGTGCGCGTGGGTCGCCTGCTCGTGGAGGTGTCGAAAAGCCAACGGGGAGCGCGCCAGTTCTGCGTGGTGGCAGCGGGGAGGTCCGGCGAGGGGAGCAGGGAGGGAGGCGATGAGGCCCGGCGATGTCGGCATCTGGGAGGTTGTTGGCGATGTTGGTCGGGAAGGGACGCGACGTGCGGGCAGCAATGGGGTGCCAGGCGGCTGTTGGAGGTGGATGGCGAGGCTCCGGCCGCCGTCCTTCGGGGAGCCTTGGTCGGCCAACGACGGATCTGGCGACCTGGTCTCCCACATCCATGGAGGCCACCAAGCAGAGAAGGACGGTATCGATGGGCCACTCCCTAGACCTCTCGGCGCCCGGCGCCCTCAGGAGTAGGGGCGGCGACCGGAGCAGTCGTCGGAATGGGAGTGGCGGCGGCCGACGCGGGAGGCAGGCCGGCGAGGGAGGGGAGGCGTGCGGCCAGCGCAGGAGGCAGGGGCGGCGAGGGACGCTTGCGGCCGGCGTGGGAGGAAGGAGGAGCGGAGAGGTCCTGCGGGCGTGGGCGTAGTGCGCAACGGGTTTTTTCCGAAAGGGTGCGTGGGTTAATGATCGTGGCTTAAGCGTGGCTTGTTGCGTTAAACACGGAGATATTTTAGACCCTTGGATTTAGTAAATAGACGGTTCGGATTATTTGGATCCGCCTCTCTCTTCTTTTTATAGGGATAGTAGATGCGTGGTTGGCCGTATGTGTGGTTGTGCAATGTGTATATTGTGTAGCACGTACGCGTTGTCGTGATGTACCATGGGACATAGAGACGACCATTTAGATACATACACTGTTGGATGAAGCCTAAGGCCCTGTTTGTTTTGGATTCCGGGACCAGATTCAGCTTTACCAGTGAAGCCGAATCTAAAATCTGAAACAAACAACTATTTGGAATCAGCTTTTCCAATGAGGCTAAATCTGGACTTTGATTATTTTTAGTGCAATTTCCAGAAGCACCTCAAAGTGTACTCAGCTTCGCCATTGAAGCGAATCCACGGCTGATTAAAATCTAAGCGAAGCTGAAACAAACAGGGCCTTATTGGCATGTTATATATGGATGATTTGTACTATTTTATATCCGAATTTTGATGAAGTCCGTCGTGTTTGTACGAATTTTGTCATGTTAATTTAAATGCGGTTTCAATTATATACGACCAGTGTTAGATGGCTGGCTCTCGCATTCGTGTTTGTCGACTGGTCCCCTCTTTTTTTGAAAAGGGGATATATTAATATCACGAATATACCAATTAGACCCGGCTTCTGTGCCAACAAGAAGTCACAAAGATACCTAGGATGCACACAACCCGAAAAGAAAAGGAAAAGGAAAAAATGGCCTCGCCAAAGTGATCATCTCCTTTGAACATCACACACAACCACCACCAAAGACAACACCCGAAAAATATAAAAGGCCTTCAAATGTGATGCCTTCAAGAAGGAAATAGTACACAAGCGTCGTCGTCGCCCGATCCAAGATCATATGTTTTCACCCTGGAGAAAGACTGGGCTCTCAAAACAATACCTTCAACAAGGCAATTGCGAGGCACAAACCAATGAAGGCCAGACCTTAGATTTTCATCGTGAAAGTCATGACTCGGCACCCGAGGAGCACCACCAAAAATGAAATCTTCACGTGCTGCCGCCCCCACTTGACACTATTGCTACTGGAAGTTATCAAACATCTGGCTGACTCC
The DNA here is from genome assembly GCF_003073215.2 of Triticum urartu. NCBI lineage: Eukaryota > Viridiplantae > Streptophyta > Magnoliopsida > Poales > Poaceae > Triticum > Triticum urartu. The sequence continues at coordinate 95,229,087 of NC_053023.1, read as the reverse complement.
ATCGCCTACAAGGCCCCATCCGCCTTACTGATTCTCCGATCTTAGCCATCAAGACTTTCTCCGCTGCTGTCTGTGCCATGGAAATCGAGATGCCAACATGTCCCATGGTGTCAACAAACAACAGAGCTTCGCGACACGCCCTCCCGGAGCCATGTAGGCTGATATGGACATGCACGACCAGATACTATATGGTCCAGATATCCTTGGGCAAGATCTTCGGCAGTAGTTCTGGAACACGTCGACAGCTGGATCGAGGAGGATCGATCATGTTGGTCGTTGTCGTGATGCGACAAGAGTACAAGGACCACCACCACACCGCGGCCTCCATCATCTTGACGCCATCGCCGCCATGACGGAGGACACCGACCCTCGCTGCTCACAGCCCGCGACCCCAAGTGCCAGATCTAACGGAACCAGCACCAGCCGCCCCGCCATCATGCCCCGCTGCCCTGCCCCGCCACCTTCGCCACGCAGCCGTCGCCGCATCCAAGGCCCGCCCGTTCGAGACGTTGCGACAACGCCCTGCGGGAGCGTCGTGCTCCACGCCCGCTCGCCACATCCCGCGCCGTAGCCACCAAGGAAGGAGGGATAAGGGCCCTACCGCCAACTGGGCTTCGCTGGCGGCACCCTCTGGCAGCAGCTGGGGGAGGGGAGGGGACGGCAGCGGCCGTTAGGGTTTCGCCCAAACGCCCGCGGAAGCGACCTGGGCGATCTCGTATCCTACTTAAATTGAAGGAGAATTTCACTTGAGCCGTGGGCGGTACTAAACACCAGTGAAAACACGAGGCAGATGAGAGATTCTTCCCCGTTACGTACTCCCTACATTTCATAATGTAGTGCTTCCTCTATCCTCGTGCTTCAACTTTGACCGTAAATTTAACTATCAAGACCGATTGCGACGGGAGCAAAAATTATATCAGTGAATTCGTATTCGAAAGAAGTTTTCAATTATATAATTTTTTTCGTCCACCTCAGTTAGTCTCGTTAGTTAAATTTATGGTCAAAGTTAAACCTCGAGAAACGTGGACGCACTATATTTTAGAATGGAGGGAGTAGTTCTAATCCAATCATTCATCCAAACCTTCATGTGCAGAGGCGAAAACTAAATTGTTAAACCGGCCGATCGTGAAACACGAGCCGTCGGCGGAATGTTTAATCCCTGCGTGCGGCTGCAGGTGCCCACAAAGTCCTTTAGGTTGCACCTGCTAAAACCATCCGATTTTATGATCAAGCTGGTAGCCTGGTGGTACTTACTAGTAGTAATATAACACTTCTGCATATAGGCAGTGTGCTGGACGGCTGGCGCCTTTAGACTTTCCACCTAATGGCGCCTATAAACTGCGTAGAATGGAAAAGTAACAGGTGAAACACCATTGGGGCACGGAAGTAAACTAAACCACCCATCCTCTTCCAAAGCCGTATCATTAAGGCCTTGTATAATGCAAGGCGTTTAGAGAAGGTGCTTAGATAAATAAGTCTTGTGTTTTTATACTAGTGCTTATCTATATATTAGACGTTTAATTATATGTCTTTTCAGTAGAAAAAATAGACACCGACGCTTTAAAAAAAATCAGTTTACTTTTTTAAGCATCTCCCTAAGTATCTAGCATTGTACAAGGCGTAATGCAATCAATTAAGCGGGTGATGCGATAGTAGCTGAATGAAAAGGCAGGTCGGATGGGCCAAAGAAGTAGGAGTAATATACTACGACGAGCAATAGGAAGGAAGGAAGGCAGTCGCTTGAATTAATCCATTCTTTGCACTCCTTCCCACACCAGTATCAATACCCGCTCTAGTCCGATACTCCGCTTTCCATTCCACATGATAAGCCGAACAGACAGTAAATCTCCCAAACTTGCATAATTGCCATGCTATGAAATCTGTTTGCTCTTGGGATGGAAGCGGAATTTGCATAATCCTTGTAACGTCAATTGGCCAAAAATTGTCATGTACCAATCACATTCGGTATGGAAATTACTTTGGGATTTGAGTATCCCCCCAAAATCCATATTTTTATTTGGAGAGCTCTACACGGAATTGTGCCTTGTTACTGTAATTTAGCGAACAAACACATTAAAACTCCAGTGACTTATCCGGTGTGCAAGGTAGTTCCTGAAGACCTTAAGCACATGTTATTTATCTGTGGCAGAGCTAGAGAGGTATGGGAGGAACTCGGCCTAGGCGCGAATGTGGCCGCAATTGCTGAGCACCATAGGTCTGGTTCATTGATACTTGATGAGATAATATGCTCCAATTTACCTGGTGGTGTCTCGTTCCAGGGAGAAAATGTAGTGGAATTGGCTATGGTTGCGTGTTGGTATATCTGGTGGGAATGACGTCAAGTGTCCCATGATAAAGAGATTGGTACGCCAGCACGATCGTCTCTACAGATTAGGGGTATCGTTGCTAACTGGGTAGCAGAAAAGAAGCTAGTTCCTCCACGACAGACTAGATGGTCTAGACCAGCATCAGGCTGTATAAAGCTTAATGTTGATGCTTCATATCATGTTGACTCAGGTGCAGGGGCAAGTGGTGCTATTTTACGAGATTCGAAGGGAGGTTTTGTTGCAGCGGCCATGGAATATAAACCGAATGCAATGGACGCTCCAACGATGGAGGCGTTTGCGCTATTATTGGGACTACGACTTGCTGAGTAGATGGGCATTTTTTCTTTGTCCATTGAGAGTGATTCTATGGAGATTGTTCAAGCTATCCAGAATCCAGATGACTACCGGGCGTCAGGTACAGTAATTACTGATGATTGTCGAAGGTTGATGAGTTTTTTCGGCAAGGCGACAATAAATCATTGTGTGCGTGATGTAAACGAGTGCGCTCATACTATTGCTCGTTTTAGTTTCTTAGGTCAGGAGTCAAGGATGTGGCTTGATAAACCTCCTGATTTCCTGATTCCGCTTATTGTAAAGGATATGATTATGAATTAATTAAAGTCGCCGAAGTTCAAAAAAAAATCCATTCTTTGCACTCGAAGCAAGCAAGCAAGCAATCAGATTAAAATAGCAAAAAGAAAAGATAGTGTGCGATGGATCGATCTGGACGGCCATCTTCTTTCCTTTCTACTAGAACGCGGATGGGATTGATCTGCTTAATTTGCGTAGAGCCGCATCACACGGCGGGGCCGGGACGGGATCGGGATCGGCGGTCGCTTTCGGGGAACGGAACCCAACGGCGGCAGCGGTGTCCGCGCTCCGGATTCCAGCGCTGTTTTTCGTCGCTGTCTTATCCGGGCGTGCGTGCGTACGCGCGTGCGTAATAATCTGCGCGGGCTGCGGCACATTGTGGCATCCATCGAACGAACGACCGACCGAGATGGCGAGAAAAACTGTAGGCTCGTCGTCGTCAGCAGCGCTTATCGGGAGGACTGGATAGAGGATAACTGGGTCGGTTCTCCTGTGGACCATTCGTTCTCTTCTTCTACAGAATTTCACGCGCAGCTCTCCTCTGCATGGTAATGGTAGCATCACATGGCTTGTGAGGACTGACCAGCTGACAGATAGAAGTACAGAACTTACCGTGCCTGTCAAAGAGGTTCAGTTCAGTCACTCGCACAGATCCAGCTCCCCGGATCGATATCGAGGGAATATTACCAGGGATGATACTGTATGAGTGCCAGCCAGATTCGGGTCATCGGTGTCCAGATCCAAATCGAGCTGGTCCCCTGCCTATCCTTCCTGGGAGAAAAAGCTTTTACAATGGTGTTCCGCCGCACCGCACCGCACCGCCCAGCTCTCCCTCAACGATTTGCTCTGTTTCCCTTGCCGCGTCCATCGTTTCGTTGATTCTCCTTGGGCATCTTCCTCCTCCGCACTTCCGCGGGCCCATGAGCTGGCAGTAAAGCTACCGTGCTGGTTCGACTGCGCCCCACGTATACGGCGCATCTTAAAAAACACAACCAGGTTCTCGGAGAGCCACACGATACAAGACATCTTAAAAACACAAGCAGGTTCTCGGAGAGCCACGCGAACTCAGAGTAGAACGTGTGCCGCCACTGCCGCTCCATCACCGAAGCCGACCTAACACCTGTCCTACAGTCAGAAAGTCGTCGTGTTAAGGTCCAGGTGAACAAACATCCCGAGCCGCCATCGCAGAAGACTTGTGTAGACAAAAAGTCCTAGAGCCAAACCATGCCCTAAACAAAACTCTCATCCACTTCGCAATCAGTGGCGGAGTTTAGTGGGGGCCAACCTGGGCCATGCCCCCCCCCCCTCCCCCAGCTCAAAGGAAATCAAGCCAATATCCCTGTCTATTAAGCTTATTTTTCACTAAACATCAGTTGAAAATAATTATGTTTGCCCCCCCCCCCCTCCCTCAAGCCCATGCCCCCCTTCCCCCATATTTTTGGCTCAAGCTCCGCCACTGTTCGCAACGACGATGGTGAAAGCAGCGCAGCGATAGAGCGGGAGCACGAATCACTAGAGAGCGACCTGTCACGTTAGGGAGACACCAAGTGAAAAAAATGATACCATAGTCTCATTGTTGTCAGGAAAACAATAAGAACGTCACCCCAATGGCTGATCACAACACCACCACGGCAAAGAACATGGAGAAGAAGACCATCACCTCAATAGCAATGCACCGACACATGCAAGCACCTGCCCAAATCCAAAGGACCCGAGACGATGTAGACACCGCCTCTTAGATCCAACATCGATAGACAACAGAACCACAACTTTGGTGAAAGATTTGAAACAGAAACTTATTTAACAGTGCCATATCCACCGCCGTCGACGAAGCCATAGACAGCCGAAAATCTAAGTAAGATAGTAGACTACTGGAGACGAGCGGACACAAAGTACATGCTCCCTTCCTCCTGTCGCCATCAGAGTAGCCGGTGGAGGCGAGCGAACCTCCAAGATGTGCGGTCCGAGGCATTGTAACTTGTTTGTTTGAATAACACAGTTGAAACATATTTGTGGATATTTGTGAGTATTGTTCCTTCATAAATTTTACTTGTTTTCTCCATGATGTGATAGAAGGATGTGTATTGCAGCAGTAAATTTGTATACCCACAAGTATTGTTTACTTGTATACCCACACGTGTCAAATCATCGTATAATTTCATGTTAAATGTAGAAATATTTTCTTTGAATATTTCAGATAACATGCACATCCCAAAAACAATTTATTTTTTGTAGAAATATCACATAAAAACAATATACGCATGCATGGAGAACACAAATTTTCTGGTACATACAAGATCAAATCAAAGTAGTTAAGATGCAACAAATACCAAACATATGAGTTACTAGGGAAAGGTATTCCATTTTCTCACAACCTTTGATTACAGAATTACAATGAAGTTTCCAAAACGTCTGAGTAATTAGAGGAAGGTACACCATTTATTCACAAACTTTGGGTGATATTTACAAATCTACAGTAAATATTTAGCAACATATGAGTGACTAGATGAAATTATAATATTTTACCACAACCTTGGAAGAATAACTATAACACGACACTAAAATTTTCAAAAATCTCGGAAAATTACCATCTTAACTCGTGCTTTTTATATTGCAATACATGAAAATTATTTGTTAAATTAATGTGAAATTTTGTAAGTTAAAACCTCTTTAATGGAAGTTAGAAATGTCATTTCCAGTTTATCATGAATCGAGGATTTCCAGAGTATATTACGTTTTTTTGAGACAGAGTATATTAGGTTTTTCAAAACATTTCCCAGTGAGTATATAGGCAGGAGATAAAAGACATTGAGGACTAGTTGCATGAGTTATACGAGCGAGAGGAGATATACTACAAGCAGAGATCAAGAGTGGACTGGTTACAATACGACGATCAAAACACTCAGTACTTCCAGAACAGAGCCTCGCATAGGAAGAGGAAAAATACGGTTAAGGCGTTACGTAGGGAGGATGGAACTAAATGTACTGATGATGATGGCATGTGTGTGATGGCTGCAAACTTTTATGAGAAGTTGTTCACATCCGAGGGGTCAAGGGATGTGGACAAGATTTTGCAACACATTGAGACGACCGTAACGGATGAGATGAATGCTAGATTGTCAGCACCGTTCACAGATGTGAAAATTGAGAAAGCATTATTTCAGATGGGACCAACGAAAGCTTCAGGCCCGGATGGATTCCCGGCGATGTTTTACCAACAACACTGGTCGTTGGTGAAAGAGGAGGTGTGTGCAGCTATTCGTGATTTCTTGGCGGGGAGGACGACACCGGAAGGTCTTTAACGACACCGTGATTGTGATGATTCCCAAGGTGGCTTCACCGGAGATGCTGGCTCAGTTCCGACCCATTAGTTTGTGCAATATATTGTATAAGATCGCGTCAAAAACATTGGCAAACAGGCTCAAGTAGGTGTTGCCAATGCTGATAGCGGAGGAGCAAAGTACGTTCATCCCAGGGAGGTTAATAACGGATAACGTGTTGGTGGCCTATGAGTGCGTTCATGCAATTAGGAAGAGGAAGAGGAGGAAACCACTTTGCGCGATTAAGCTTGATATGATGAAGGCATATGACAGGGTGGAGTGGACTTTTCTCGACCAGGTGATGACACAGTATGGCTTCTCTACTCAATGGAGAGAGATGATCATGAGGTGTGTCAGGACAGCAAGTTTTTTGGTTTAGCTGAATGGTGGTCTCTCACACAGATTTCTCCCATCTAGAGGACTCAGGCAGGGGATCCTTTGTCACCCTACCTTTTTCTCTTTTGTGTCGAGGGATTCTCAGCTTTGTTGAAACACGCCCAGGAGGAAAAGAGGATCAAGGGTGTCTCGTTTGGGAGCACTGACCCCACGGTCACTCATTTGCTTTTCGCTGACGATAGTATTGTGTTCTTGGAAGGGTCTCAAGATAACTATCTTTGCCTACGTGCTATCTTGCAGGATTATGAGGGGGCTTCAGGACAGAAAGTAAACTTGGATAAATCAGCAATATTTTTTGGGAATGGGTGTGATGAGGATGAAAAGGTGGCTCTCAAGCAAACTTTGCGCATCTCTTCGGAGGCGCTCAGCGAGCGATATTTGGGCCTACCAACAGTCGTTGGGAAATCCAAGAAGGGAACTTTCCAGTATGTCAAGGAGAGCGCTAAAGGGAAGGTGTCAGGTTGGAAGGGACAAGGACTAACCAAGATGGCCAGGGAGGTTTTGATCAAGTCAGGGCTTCAGTCTACTCCAACTCTCACCATGAGCTGTTTTCAACTCACTAAGAAAATGTGCAGGAACCTGTCATCTATATCTTCAAACTTCTGGTGGGGTGAGGAGAACGGTGAGAAGAGAGTACACTGGATTGCATGGGATAAGATGTGCACGAGGAAGAAAGAAGGGGGGCTTGGATTCAGGGACCCGGAAATGTTTAACCAAGCCTTGCTTGCAAAATAAGCTTGGAGGTTGCTTCAGGTGCCAAACTCTTTGTGCGCAAGAGTACTCAAAGCTAGATATTACCCAGATAGCTCTATTTTTAATGCTACTTGTCCGAGTGGGGGGGGGGTCCTTTACATCCAGGAGCATAATTCACGATCGGGAACTGCTGTTAGAAGGGCTTATTTGGCGCATTGGTGATGGATCCAGAATCCGGATTCACCACGATAACTGGATCCCGCGGAAGGGCAGCCTGAAGCCACTGGCCAGGTTTTTGTCCCGGGTATAACTAGAGTTGGTGACCTGCTGAATGCAACGGGCACGGGCTGGGATATGGCGAAGGTGCAACATATGTTTCCTCCCGGTGAAGCATGCGATATCAGGAAGATAACAGTAGGGGGGCCGATGGTGGAGGATTATCTCGCTTGGAATTATACGAAGAACGGGGAGTTCACGGTCAGATCAGCTTACCATCTTGGTATGGCGCTGAGGAAGGCTAAAAGCGGGAATCCTGGGTCCTCTTCATCGGGAGCGAGCCATAAAGCATGGATGAATCTATGGGATACAGTGGCGCCGGGCAGGATGAAGATCCACACGTGGCGTCTGATCCGTAATGGGCTTGCGGTGGGCTCGAAGTTGCATAGGCGCAAGATCAAACCGGGAGTGTTTTGTGTTGTGTGTGGAAGGGAGGAGACAAACTTACACATGTTTTGGCAATGCCCTCATTCAGCAAAATTCTGGACCTTGGTGTGCTCGGAGTTGGGAACACCAGTGGCGATCCCGCCGGAGTCAGTTCGTTCCCAGAGTGCACTATCCCAATGGCTCATGTCCTGGTTTGGTGATGCGTTGGACGATGCCCGAGCGATCACGGTGCAGGGCCTGTATGCGCCGTGGATGGCAAGAAACAACACACGTGAAGGGACGAGGATCGAGGAGGCGAGTGACATGGTTACGATGATCAAGAGGCTCATGGAGGAGTGGCAGCAGGTGCATGGTAAGGACAGCAAGACCCCTCGATCTATACCAATACAGAAGTGGAGCGCTCCTGATCATGGCTGGATTAAGGCTAATGTTGATGGTGCAACTACCAAAGAAGGAGAGAAGGGGGACGCGGGGGGGGGGGGGGGGTTTTCCGGAATGCAGACAGAGCCTTCATTGCTGCGGCGTGTCAGAGCTACCCTAATGGTGGTGATCCAGCATTGGCGGAGCTTCAAGCATGCAGGAGAGCTGCCCAGATGGCTGGAGATCTTAACCTTGCAAAGGTACATATTGAGATGGACTGCCAAGATGTGGCACGGAAGCTGCCGAGTGAAAATGATGATCTTTCCACGTTGGGGCCAATGATTAAGGAGGTGAAAAATCTGCTAGCGACGCCGGAATGGAAGGTGACATGGGTTCGGAGGACAGCCAATGGAGCTGCGCATTTACTAGCAAAGGAAGGAGTAGCGAATAATCGTAGTATGGTCTGGGTGCATGATCCTCCAGAATGTATTTTGCAGATAGAAATCCCTGCCTTTTATGACTGAATAAAGTCGAACTAAGTTTCAAAAAAAAACATTTCGCAGTGAGAGAAGCCCAACGGCGATGGGTGGGCCGTACACACGAATGAGAGCCTCGGGCCATAGCATCAGCACGGGCCGGCTGTGACGTCTCGACCTAACAGGACCAGCCCGTCCGGCCCACACAATGCCGCCGCCGTCTCTCCTAGCGGCCCGTGCTCATATACCACGCTGCCACGGCTCTCCCCCCCGTTCCCCATTCTCTCGGAAGTCGAGCTCCCAAACCCTAGCTCCCACCGCAGCGGCCACCGCCCCCCGGCCCCCGCCCCCTCCCGGTTCGCCGCCCGCTTCCTTCTCCCGCACCAGCGATCCCTCTCCCCTGCCCGGCCGCTCGCTGAATCATCCGCGCGTTTGATCTGCAGGTGCGCGCTTGCTGCTGCAGACGAGAAGCGGCTGAGGCGAAGAAGAGGAATCGACCATGGCGACCCGTAAGCTCCCCGTCCCTTTCTCCAGTGCGAGTTTTGTCCCCCACGAATTCAGTGGCATCGGAAGGGGCGGCTGTGGCTGTCGAATCCTCTCGGTTTTTTCACTGTTCGGATTGACTGATTGGTTGGTCGCCGCGGCTGCGGTGCGCGTTTAGGGGATGTTATGGAGTGTCGATTTCGTGGCTAGATGTTGAGAACAGTTGGTATTTAGGCAGCATATTAGAGATGTTGTAGGTTGGTCCTTTCGAAAGGATTCTCAACTGTCTGGATATGATTTATTCTTCGGTATCTAGGATTTAGAGTTCGAATTAATGTTTAGATTAGCTTTGAGTTTGTGATGAGCAGCTGTTTGTTGCGCACTCTGATGAGAGATTGCAGTTAAGTTAACCACATCCCCATTTCATATACAAGTGGTGCTGTTGTGCTCTGAGAATATGAAATCGTGATGTTTAATCATGTGGTACACCTCCAAGTGGATGCTCTTGTGCCTGTGATAAGTGTTAGAAGTTCCTATGTGATTTTTCAGTACAAGTCATTACCCTTCTAGTCTGAGTTGCTGTACTGTTTGTGGCAACTCTGCTTCTTGTAGCCTTTGGGTTTTGACCTTGTTCTTTGCTATGTGGTTTCTGTAGGTATCCAGTTTGAGAACAACTGTGAAGTTGGTGTTTTCTCCAAGCTCACAAATGCCTACTGTCTGGTTGCAATTGGAGGATCAGAGAATTTCTACAGGTTAGCAATGGATGTTTTCTTTGGTTTAGCTCTTTGGACTTTTGGTGGAAGCAGAGGAATAACCAGCTCTAACTGATTGATCTTTTGAATACCTATGCAGTACATTTGAGTCTGAGCTTGCAGATGTCATTCCTGTGGTCAAGACCTCTATCGGTGGCACTAGAATAATTGGTCGCCTCTGCGTTGGTTAGCATTTGAACTTATATTCAGTCATTTGAGCTATTCACTCACTTGTAGTGTACTTACCACCACCTTGATGACCCCAGGAAACAAGAATGGACTTCTCTTGCCACACACAACCACTGATCAAGGTACTCTGTTACAGTACCTCAATCTACGATGCAATTGTTTGCATAATTCTGTTATGTCTTGTGTGTTGTTGACTTGTTACGTACTGCACAGTGCTCTTATGGTTTAATATGCTTTGAATACGAAGTTGCTTTCTGCCAGCATGCACTTTCAAGTTGATTTTAGTACTTCAGGACTGTTGATACTATTGGAATTACATAGAAGTTGCTTAGAGATTTGGTATGTATATAGAGGCTGGTTTCTTCAGGCACTTGTAATGTATCAGTTCTTAGAAATCTTGCAACTAGAGAGGCATGATTTCTGTAGGCAAGTGATATTATGATTTTCGTGATGCTTATTATGTTTATGGGATTTCAAAATTTTCTAGAGCTTCAGCATCTGAGGAACTGCATACCTGATCAAGTGGTTGTTCAGCGCATCGATGAAAGGCTGTCTGCCCTTGGCAATTGCATATCCTGCAATGACCATGTTGCGCTCACACACCCTGACCTTGACAAGGTATGCCTATACATCCCTAGTGATGTCTGTTTGCTGACCCTGTGCCTTTCCTAGCTTACCTTCAACTAAACTATCTCCTGTTTGGTTCCCCAGGCAACTGAGGAGCTTATTGCAGATGTGCTTGGGGTTGAGGTGTTCCGTCAGACGATTGCAGGAAATATCCTTGTTGGCAGCTACTGTGCATTCTCTAACAGGGGTGGACTGGTATGTTGTTGCTGCATTTGCATACCTCTGATCTACATGTTTCTGCAAAAATTGGTTAAGTTGTTAATGTGCAATTCCTTTGTGGCACAGGTCCATCCTCACACATCCATTGAAGATCTTGATGAGCTGTCCACACTCCTCCAAGTCCCTCTTGTCGCTGGAACCGTGAACCGTGGTAGCGAGGTCATTGCTGCGGGCATGACGGTGAACGACTGGACCGCCTTCTGTGGCTCAGACACCACGGCTACCGAGCTGTCCGTCATTGAGAGCGTCTTCAAGTTGAGAGAAGGCCAGCCCACGGCGATCGTCGATGACATGAGGAAGTCGCTGATTGACAGCTATGTCTAAATGATCAAAGGGCATGCGGTGCGGTGTGGTTGGTTCTTGAGCTGTACTCTTGGTTGACAGTAGCAAAAAAAACGTGCCTGTCTAAGCTGTTACTTCTGTCTGTCTTCTGAATCTGGAAGTACACACTTATATGCTTTGTACTCGTAAAGCTTACGGTATTGGAAGACGTGCTCTTGCGCTTTTGTGATATTAGAATCTTATAACTGCGAGTGATGTTGGTTTTATATTCGAGCATTGCCCAACTTTGGCTACATCTACATTGACGATTCATGCATTGTTGTTTTTGCAATTGGAAAAACATCTTGCTCCGTTACATAAAAAATATGCACAGGTCCTCAGCTGTGTGATGGCAGATCAAAATGATAATCGGCACATGCCTTTTGCTCGCTTATTGTATACGAGTACAAAACCATTACACATACGTAGTGGAAATAAAACAGCACAGTACACCTTTACCATAATAATCAACACATGGGCCGAGAACTTGGTATATTGTAGACTGAATTAGGACGCTCCGCCGATGCGGCCCTGCTTGGCGGCGGTGACGGTGATCTTCATCCCGGCCTGGCAGTCGCCGGGGACGCTGGAGATGAAGTAGTTCGGGCCGAGGGCGAGCGTGACGCGGTCGGCCCCGGACTTATACACCTTGGCGCCGCTCGGCGCGGCGCACGCCCGGTACCCCTCCGCCGACACGGCCACCACGTCGTGCGCCGTCGGGTCGTAATTGAACACTGCATGCACACGTACCCAAATCCGCATGCATCAACCACCAATTTTCATGCAGCAGACATCGATCCATGTATGTATGTATGTATGTATGCATGTCCTATCTCTAGTTACATCTAGAAACAGAGGATGTACGTACCAAGGACGTCGCGGCCCTTGAAGCGCTTGCCGTTGGGCCAGGAGCCGGCGCTGACGGACCAGCCGCCGCCGTCGCCGACGGTGAACTCCGCCGACTCCGCCACCCCCGCGTGGAGGAACGCGCAGACGAGCAGCACGCCCACCACCACCGCCATGTTGCCGCCTGCAATTCCCCGCGCCGCCATTGCTAGCTAGCTACCGAATACCGATCAGTCACTAGCTCGAGTAGAAACAGAGCAGATTGTCAAGTGTGGACTGTGAAGGGTACGGTGGCTGTTGCTACAATGGCGTCGCCGGCGTGGTTTTATAGGCTCGCCGGAGTGCAGACGTGAGTACGTGTGAGGCCAAGTGTGCGGAAAGGAGTGTGGAAATCAAGTACTGCCGGCAATATACTACGACCCCGCATATGTTTTTCCTTTCTGAAAGCGTAAAGTGGAAAGGAATTTAAGGGTTGGACCGGCCGCCGACGATCAACCGACAATAATTGAGTTAGGCTAGTCATGGTGGGGTAACTTAGTTAGTAACTTAACACATCCCGAAACAATTTTGATTATGTGGCAAGTATTTAATGAGGAGAGAGGTGCTTGGAGTAACATAATATGTTACTGTAACATAGCGCTTCCCGAGGTAAAATGAGTCTATAAGTCAATAAATGAAACCAACTATGACACTACTACTAAGATACTTTGCACTATGGGGGTAGTAACTTAGACTAGTGTCATGCATATGACACTAGTCTAAGTTACTCCCCACTATGACCAGCCTTAGAAGAATGCCTTGTTCCATGGAAGCATGCAAGGCGTGGAGAAAAACGAAAAGTGGCGCCCTGGACCCATGTATAAGTATATAGTAATAACTAGATTAGACCATACTCTAGCACGTTGCTGCGGGATTTAGTTGCAATCTATTGTTGTGAGATTTGATGGTATGAAATATGAATGTTTATTATTATTATTATTATTATTATTATTAATATATTAACTAAAACTAATAATACATATTTGCATTTGATAATTTTATAGTTAGTTTTTATTGAGTATAAGTCGCATAATATAATGAAAAACCTTTTCACATATCGTGTCGTGGTGAGCTTTTGTTGTGGTGGGATTTGTCCATGTTGAGTCGAATAGAAGTAATGGGGATCAACTGATAATGATCATCAATGTCGAGGTGGGCTTTTAATGAGATGGCATGTGTTCATGTTGAGATAAATAAAAAGAAGTGGGGATCAGCTACTTAGGCACTTTGTATAGGTCATATGCAGCTACTGAGATAAATAAATGAATTATGGAACAAAGGATTCCATATAAAACATAAAAGAGTAAAATGCATCGTAAGTCCTAAAATTATTGGTAATGTGTCAGTTTAGTCCTATAACTTTGAAACTGCAGCTTGGGTCCTAAAACTATTGAAGTGTGTCAGTTTAGTCCTATAACTCCATAACTGCAGTTTTTGGTCCCAATACTATTAAATGTGTGCCAGTTTAGTCCTATAACTTCAAAACTGCAGTTTTGGGTCCCAAAACTATGCAAGTTTGTTCGTCTCAGGTCCTAAGCTTTCATGGCCAGCATCTATGGTACTCCCTCCGTCACGGTTTAGAAGGCGCACTTGAAAATTCTCTGGGATCTAGGTGGTTATCTATTGGTTGTGAGATGGGTTAAAAAATAGCATTCACACTACACATGCATATAGAAATAGTATATCGGAGTACTAATTAGCCACTAGAAATAAATGCAATACGCCCTAAACCTTGTCTATTGTGGAAACGCACGCAAATTTAACTGTGCCTTCTAAACTGTAACGGAGGGAGTACATTTTTTCAAAAGAGCACTTTATATGTGTTTACTCCCCCAAAAGTGGTCCATACGCTTCAACATCATAGTGTGTGTTGTAACCTGCATGCCCTCCACCTTCGCGCCCATGAGCTACAAGGCAACCTCGCTAAGAGGTTTTGGCGTGGACGCCGAGGAGACCCCGAGCCGGTCAGCATGGAGGATGACATCCCTCTCCCTGGGCGCGGCCACTGAAGAGACATCAAGCCAATCAGGATGGAGGACGCCCCCCCCCCCCCCCTCCCCCTCTCATGGCATTGTCCTTGCCCCTATACCCTTGCTGTAGAGTTGGTCGTGCATGTTGTTGCTTGTGCACAAGCATGGCCACGCTGGGAAATAGTCACTAGTGCGGGACGACGCAGAAGTTAACCTGGTAGGTCCATTGGGTCAACGTCGCAACAATTCAAGCATCTCCAAGCGACACAACGGTAGGTCAATGCTAGCTATGCAAGCTTAGGACCTGAGATGAACAAACTTATATAGTTTTGGAATCCCAAACAGCAGTTTAAAAGTTATAGGACTAAACTGGCACGCTTCCAATAGTTTTAGGACCTAAAACTGCAATTTCAAAGTTATTGGACTAAATTGACACATTTTCAATGTTTCAGATACATTTTACTCGAAATAAAAAGCACACCAGATTCAGTAAATGGTACGAGACCACTATATAAAGCTCCGTGGAAAAAAAATGCCACTTCATAGATATATCGAGGATCTGCGCGCAGGTGTCAGAGTAAATAAATGGGTAAAGCAATCAGCAATGCTGAGGGTCCATCACACACATAAATGGGGAAAGAAATGATGTGCCTGAATCTCATCCAGAGTAACAGTCAATCACACACTTAAAAGAGATCTAACGGAGAAACAGTCAATCACACACTAAAGAGAGTGCCAATGTGACTCTGGTTTGTCCCACTCTACCAGGGAAGATTGGTAAGTTGCTTGTCTTGGCATTCTGAAATGCAATTCATGGCTAGTTCTCTTAGCTGTTCTTCCACGGTCTCCATGGGAAGGGAACCATCGACGACCTTCATGACAGAAAAAGAAATGCAGTAAGCCATTGAGGTTCACATGAAAAACGGTTGCAAAAGAATCTACGGCAGGGTTCCTCAGTTTGTTCTTCCATAAATTCTAGACATGTATACTGCTTCACTTCAACTTGCACCTCCTTGACTATATACCTCACATGGACTCTGAGTTGCGAGCAAACGTGGCAAAGCAAATACAGGGCCCTATGTCAGCACGTTTTTGTGTGGCATAAGTTACCTTCCATGTCGAATCACGGAGTGAATAGTAATGCTCAGCAACTCTCTTTTGGAACTCAACTCTTTCGTATCTTTCACCCCCATAGCCTCCTCTTTCGGCCGCTTTCTGAAACAGGAATTTCAGATTTACCTTTATGAAATTCGGATTACCCGAGTAATCAACTGCAGAGAAGGGTACTTTTTGCTACAGATTCTAAGTGTGCAAAGAATATGCTCAACTACAGATTTTTCATGTTTCCTACCTTAAGCAGAATGACATACAACTGACACATATTGTTTGTTTCGTCACTGAATATAGATGAACATCTTAGGTGCATCACCATCACTGAGTTTTATCTGTATGGTTGTTTGATATAGGATTATGGGCATATGGTGGCCATCATCACCCAGTATGAGGGAACTGAACCATTCAAAGGTACAAAAGCATGAAATAAGCATTGCAAGCAATGCATAACCTAAATATTAGTTGCTTTGAACCCATAGAAAGAATTAGGAGCAATGCAGTACCTCTGGTTGTACATCAAGATATATTACAAGATCTGGAGCTAGCAGTCCAACCTCAGGGGCCTGCAATATTAAAAAATAGGCAATACTTGTCAGCATTTCACACATAAGAAGGCGCATGCCTCAAGCTTGTTAAACAGGTATCTGGCTGACCTTGCACCACCCAATATCAAGTCCTTTAGCAGCAGAAAATGCCACTCCAGAATAAGAGTAGCGGTCAACGATGAGTGTGGTTCCACCAAGTAGCTTGCTCTCCATCAAACTTCTGTACATGACAAACCCAACAAACAGCTCCATATTCAGAACCATACCAACATCTGAACTATTGCACACAGTGTGCATACTACAGATCACATAGGCACCACCCAAGAATTTCTTTCGACCTGAATACCTATTAGACTGCATAAACTGAGATTTCACAACACCAACAAACCTTTTCTCCCAGCGGTTCGCGCTGAATAGCAAATGGATGGTCCGGTCATCGAGCTGCGACTCGTTGGAAAGGTACGCGGAGATCATCTTCCCGACGCTGGTGTCTCTGTCCGGGAAGCGCCACCCTTCGGTTGCGCAGCCCTTCCCTTCCAGAAAGGACAGCAGCCGGGCGCACTGCGACGACTTGCCGCTCCTGTCCAGCCCTTCCAGGACTATGAGCGCGCCGCGGCCGCCCTTGCCGCCGCCGTTGTCCATCCTCGCACCCTGGAACGCGGCCCTGCGCTGCGGGAACAAGCCGAGGCCACGTGGAGCCGCGATGCTGGCGGCGCCCCTGCGAGGAAGATCGCACGCACACAGTAAGCTCAAGGTTGTATGCACGCGGACTGTGGTTGAGGGGAGCTTCAGTCTTGGAGCCTCACCTGCTCCAAGAAGCTGCTCTCCCGGCGAGCCGAACCAACGCAGTCATGCACAGGCGAGTACACCTACGATTCCGCCCTCTATCAGTGCTGTTCCAGGCCTCGACGCTCTATTCTTACAAGCGCGATGGTGTGGAGGGGGGAAAGAGGAGATGAGAGGAGATCTTACCTGGGCCGGGTAGCGGCGGACGGCTGTCTCCGGTGGATGGCGGCGGCGCCGACGGCGAGAGGAAGGGGGCGAGACGAAGGGCGGGTTGGTGGAGACCGGAGACTCGGGTCTTCTCTACATCTTATGGGCCGGGCCCACCTTGCAGCCTCTCTCTTTCGGATATCACGGCCCGGCCCAGCCCAATCACTAGCCTCATCCGTCCAGGGCTTAAGCTTTCGCCTAGGGTTTAACCGAGCCGCTCGCCGCTGCTCCTCCCTCGACCAAGAAGCAAATTGGCCATGGCGACCCAGGCGCGCGAGCTCCCGCCCAAGCCTGAGCTGCCCCGGGACAACGGCGACGACTACGAGGACGACGAGGATGAGGAGGAGGAGGAGGGGTGGGACGACTGGGAGTCGGACGGCGACGACGCGGCGGGCGGCGGCGGCGGCCTCCTCTGCCTGTTCTGCAGCGCGCGGTTCGACTCCGACGGCCCCCTCTTCGCGCACTGCGGCTCCGAGCACGGGTTCGATTTCCACAAGCTCGTTCGGGAGCTCGGGCTGGATTTCTACGGTTGCATCAAGCTCATCAATTTTGTGCGCTCCAAGGTGCGCCTCCTCTCCCCCCTTGCTTCCATGACCGCGCCGAGCAGCTTCTCAGCTCGATTGTTTCACTATCGATTACGCACAGCGCGAAGTTAATTGCTGTGCTAAAACTTTTGTGGTCGTATGAGGTTACCAGTGTCAGGAACCAATCCACTAGTTCCATTTCATGGTTGACTTAGATAGAAATTCTGGTGAATTTTGTGCTTGTTTGCTGCATTCCATGGCTTATGGGCCTTATGATTGATATATAGGCTGCGTCTATAGCAATTTTGTTGAATTTTGTGCTTGTTTGCTGCATTCCATGACTTATGGGTCCTTTGGTATGTAGGTTGCAGAGAATAAGTGTTGGAGCTGCCCAGAGATTTCCCAACTTGAGGGGAAGGTTCCATGGGCGGAGGACTCATACCTGAAGCCATTCATGGAAGATGACTCGCTGCTGCACAGTTTGTCCATCTTTGATGATGAAGATGACGAGGACTGTGAGATGCCAGTGGAAACAGGGGAGTGTTCAGCGGGCAATGGGAGGTCAGGTGAACTGCAGGGGAATGGTCTAAACACCATTATCGACGATTGTTCTGACATCAGTGCTAGGTTTGAGAAAGCAGTTACTACTGAAAGTAATGGTGGAGATAACAATGGGTCTCTTTCAGAGGAACAGACTGATAGGCAGCTGAAGATTACACGTGCTAGTGTTACTGCCAAGGAAATTAAAAAAGTGGATGACAACTACTTTGGGTCTTATAGTTCATTTGGCATTCATAGGGAGATGCTGGGCGACAAAGTACGTGAACTCTTGTCATATGTGATTAATAGGTTCCTTCAACATATGCGTGTTGCTTTGATTTCACATATGGGCTATTATGATTCACAATATCATCTAACTCTCCCACTGTGCCCAACCTTTTCAGGTAAGAACAGACGCTTACAGAGATGCCCTTTTGGACAACCCTAGCCTCATGAATGGAGCAACTGTACTGGATGTTGGTTGTGGTACAGGAATTTTAAGGTATGTAATGTAGGATGCGAAATGCTTTTGCAATCGTGGTTTACTTTGTCTTACCATGACGCCTGATGCTTGGTGGCAGTCTCGGGTTCAGCCCAGGCACACTGCGCATAAACTACTGAGAAAGAAAAACACTGGTAATAATTATGATTTGTACAAGTAAAAGTAAAATAATCACTTCTTTTGCAATAAATAAATAATAATAATCGCTTGACTAGGTCCAGTATGCTCAATAGCTTGTTAGCGAGAGTTCTGATTTGGTTTAAATTTCTAAATGCAATATTCGATTCGAACTGATTGCATGTGGTCTAGTGCTCATATCATCAAAGTGCAAGGCTGGTCTTTAACTGATATCATTATTCTTAATAGTGAATTGTCATTCTGTCCCTGCCTTTGGGCTGTTGCTGACAGATTCTTCTCATAGTCTTTTTGCAGCGAAGGCTGGTGCATCTAGAGTTGTTGCGGTTGATGGGAGTGCAAAGATGTCTTCTGTGGCTACACAAGTATGCTTTTCCCAATCATAATGCCAAACTTCTGGTCTCTTTGTACCATGATTTCTGTCTCACAGTTATAGAACAAATGCAGGTGACAAAAAATAATGGTTTATTATATGACGAGAATGCGCAAACAAAACAAAAAGGTAGCCCTCAAGTGATAAGTGTTGTGCATACCAAGGCTGAAGAGCTAGACCATAAAATAGTAGTTCCACCCAATGGCTTTGATGTGTTAGTAAGTGAGTGGATGGGATACTGCCTATTGTATGAATCCATGCTCAGTTCAGTCATATATGCACGCGATCATTTCCTAAAACCTGGTGGTGCTATTCTCCCGGATACTGCAACAATTGTAAGTTTGTAGCAATGCTTGCCTATATTGTTTGTCTCCAGTTTCTGCAGTTGATAACTTGTTTCTTCTGTTCCATAGCTTGGTGCTGGTTTTGGGAGGGGTGGAACTAGCTTACCATTTTGGGAAAATGTGTATGGCTTTGATATGTCATGTATTGGCAAAGAAGTAACAGGGAGTTCGGCTCGATTTCCTGTAGTTGATGTACTTGATTCTAAGGATATTGTGACAGATACTGCTGTACTCCATGTAAGTCCTAGGAACTCTGAATACTTATTTCACTTCTCAATCTTCCTCATTTTTGCTGAAGATGATTGCTATATGGAGCTAAAGAAGTTAGTTTTTATAGACTTATGGATATAAATTCTATATTTCACTACTAAGTGTAATTCACAGAGTCAATGTACTCAAAGGCTCCTGATAAAAATAAATGTACCAAAGAATCAATAATTACAATATTTGATCCACTGTGCTCAGATGTCCTAACAATGCAGGTATTTGTAATCTAACATCTTGGTTTCCTTATTGTATATGCAGTATTTTGATCTGGCAACTATGAAGGAAAGTGAAATGGATTTCACCGCGAGCTTGGAGCTAAGGCTTCCTGAAAGCGGTGCAGCTGCTGTACCAGGAGTAACCTGGTGCCATGGCATTGTCTTGTGGTTTGACACTGGCTTCACGGACAGATTCTGCAAGGACAAGCCTGTGGTCCTGTCCACCTCTCCTTTCTCCACACCAACTCACTGGTCGCAAACAATCTTCACCTTTGAAGAGCCCGTAGCGATTACAAATGAGAAATCAGTCGTTGGCTCATCTGCATCAGTTGGCTCAGCAGAGTGCCCAGCTGCCACGATCAGATCCCGCATCAGCATCGTGAGGGCCTCCGAGCACCGCAGCATAGACATATCAATCGAAACCACCGGAATCAGCTCAGATGGCCAGAAGCACAGCTGGCCAGCTCAGATCTTCAACCTTTGAGCGAAGTGCTGCCCTTGTGATGAAATTTTGCCCTTTACCTTTTCCACCGTCGGAGCTGTTCGGTCACCCACAGCGATTCTTCGTATCTTTAGGTTGAGTTGAAAACTTCTCTATGGTGGTAGGGAGCACTTGGTCCAACTGAAGTTCAGGTGAAGATGAAAGCGGGCTGAAGGTATACTTTTTAGTGGCCAGTGTGAGTTAGTGTCCTGTGAGATGTGTGTACCTGTGAAATGAACCCGGGCAAATTTGAATATCAATCCACCAATGTAAGATGTTCACATGATACAAGTGGAAATGTTCCACTTTCGTAGTGGGAGTACATCACCATCGCTGTTCCTTAGCTGCATAATAAACTGCAAAATGTAGGGTTTAATAGCGTTATGTGCAACTTCTTTTGTGACGAGCTTTTAAAATGAATATTCTTCTGGAACAGAAGTTTTTTAGATAATTTTTTACACAAAGGAAAGACTGCGAGACTGAAACAAGGGCTTTGATGGGTATGTTCCGTCGACGCAGTCCTCTAGTAGTGTACTAGTGTGCTAACGTCGTGTACAATGCAAGGTGCTTGGAGAAATAAATCAGATTTTTTAAACACCGTGTTTATATGTATCGGGCAGACACTTAATTAGACGTCTCTCCTGTAGAAATAGACATCGGTGCTTTAAAAAAATCCGGTTTATTTTTTAAAACACCTCTCGAAGCATCTAACATTGTACAAGGCCTAAGAAAGAAGTCTCCGTGAAAAAAAGGCCGAAGGAAGAAGTGGTTTGAAGCAGTCGTAGCCCTCAACGAGGAGTGTTAGAAGGAGAGAGGGATTGGTGGAATTGTTGTTGTATTGCTTGAGCCTCATGGGTATATATATAGGAGTACAATGACCAATTTGGAGTACAAGACAAGGCAGGAACAAATCCTAGTCTATCATATACTTCCTAATAAACATTATACTCAACATCCCCCGCAGTCACAACGGTAGCGACGCAGACGATGAGACTGGAGAAGAATCCGAAGGTAAGCCGATGGACACCCCCCACAGTCGTAACGGTCGATGTATCGCGGAAGTCATGGCTGGAGTGAAAACCGACGAGGTTGCTCAAGCAAGGCGATAGCCCTTTGTGCCGTTTGTCGCGGTAGCCGAGAGCGCAGGGTGGTGTAGCCGTGGTCGAGGTACCCGTGCGAGGGACCCGTGGTCGATGTCGAGTCGGGGTGGCCGGTGTCGAGGTAGTCGCCGTGGACCGGGAAGAAGAACGGCGACGGCAGCGGCCTAAGGAGGCGGCACCCGGCGGCTAGAGAAGGAGCGCGGCGGTGGTGCTCGAAGTAGGCGATCATGAACCCGACAGCGTGACGAAGACCGGCGTGGACGGTGACGTTCCCGCGCCAAGGGAGGCGGCGCGACGCATATCACGTGTAAGTCAATGCGTGTGGACGGCGGTGGACCGCGGGCCACAACGTTACGGCCCGGAGGGGCGACGCAACGGCGGCGGGCAGGTCGGGGCGGCGGCGGGGAAGACCTCAGGGCGGTTGCAGGGATCGCGTGCCACGCTCACTACGGCCCGACGGGGCAACGCAGCGGCAGCGCGAGGGTCGGTGCAGCCTCGGGAACGACCCTGAGCGGACGGCCTCGGTGCGGCTGTTGACCGCGGGCCGCGACACTACGACCCGAAGGGGCGACGCAGCGGCAGCGCGCGAGTTGGTGCAACCACGGGAACGGCCTCAGGGCGGCGGCGGGGATCACGTGCCGCCGCACTACGGCCTGAAGGGGCGACGCAGCGACGGCGCGGATCGGTGCAGCCACGGGGAGAACCACGGGGCGGCGACGCTGCGGCCCGACGGGGCAGCGCAGCGGCAGCCCGTTGCTCGATCGACGAAGGGGCGCGCTGAACTCGAGGACAGGGCGGTGATGGCCGGCATAGATCGACGAGCGGGCCGACGCGCGGACGACGGCCGTTAGGGGCCGCCTGTCGCACGAGGCTGCCGGGTCGGTGAAGAGGCCGGCCGGCCGCGTCGGTGTCGGAGTAGAGGCGCGCGGGGATCGGCGGCGGCAGGCAACGCAAACCGATCAAGCATAGACCGGAAAACCAAAAAGAAAAACGTCGATCAAAACGACCGGCAAGAGAGTGAAAAAACCCGGAGCAAGGGCTCGGGAAAAGGACTTTCTAGGGCAGCCGGTCAACACGACCGGTGGGCGAAGCCTAGGTACGGGCGGCGCGGCCCCCGGTGGTGGTCATGGAGGCAGATCATCCCAGGGGCGGCGCGCGGGTGCGGAAGCGGCGGCGGCTAGGGTTTAGAACCCGGCAACTGATACCATGTTAGAAGGAGAGAGAGGGATTGGTGAAATTGTTGTTGTATTGCTTGAGCCTCGTGAGCATATATATATAGGAGTATAATGACCAACTTGAAGTACAATGTTTCCTAATGATGAGACTGGATAGAGGGCTGCAAATGATGAGTGGTCTGCAATGTTTCCTAATGCCTCGATCCAGAACATGGAGTATAATCATTTGGACCATAGGCCACTATGCTTAGATACAGACTACTTTGGTGGCTCGACGGGTGGACACAATGCAAAAGTGAAAAGGTTTGAGGCACGTTGGTTGAGAGAAGAAATCTTTGATGCTACTGTTCGTGAGGCATGGGAGAAAGTAGAGGCAGACCCTACTGCCCATGGCATGTATGAGAAGCTAAATAAAATGCACGAGCGATTTCATGATTGGGACCAGCGGCTTCTGAAGAAACCAAAGAAGAGGCTGAGAAGAGCTCAGAGAGAACTTGAGAAAGTAATGGCGGGGCCAATGAATGATGAGAGCGAGGTGAAGAGAAAAGAACTAGCTGAGCTAATTGAGTATTTGCTTGAACTTGAGGAGATTCAGTCTCGGCAAAGATCGCGTGCAACTTGGCTCATGAGTGGGGATAGAAATACAACTTTTTTTCAGGCCTTTGCGTCGGCGAGGAGAAAAAGAAATTTCATTAAGAAACTAAAAAGTGCTGGAGGCGATTGGATAGAAGGTATGGCTGAGTTAAACCAACATGTGCAGAACTACTTCTCACAGTTATTCACGTCTGAGGTGCAACATACAGATCCAAGTGTGTTGGAAAAAGTTCAACCGAAGGTGACATATCGGATGAATACCTTTTTGATGGCTCCATATACGACTGAAGATGTTAAAAAAGCCGTGTTCAGCATAGGAGATTTGAAGGCTCCAGGACCTAATGGACTCCATGCAATATTTTTCAAAAAGTATTGGCATATTTTGGGAGAGGAGATTACCCAGGAGGTATTGCTTGCTATTAATGCTCGTCAGATCCCGGAAGAGTGGAACAGTACAACCATTATTATGATTCCAAAGGTGGAGAACCCTGAGCTGGTAACTCAATTCAGACCCATCAGTCTATGTAATGTTTTATATAAGATAATATCTAAAATGCTAGCCCTCCAGCTTAAGAGTATTCTACCTGACATAATTTCTCTCTCGCAAAGTGCATTCGTTCCGGGTAGAATGATAACAGATAACATTCTTATTGCCTATGAATGTGTGCATAAAATCAAGAATAAAAGAGGTGGCCAAACTAGGTTATGTGTAGTGAAGTTGGACATGCATAAGGCATATGACAGAGTCGAGTGGTCTTTCCTGCATGATATGATGGTGAAGCTAGGGTTTCATGAACAATGGATTGAAATGATGATGGCATGTGTGAGTTCTGTCAAATATAGAGTAAGATTTAATTCACAAGAGACAGATGTTTTTGTTCCTGGCAGGGGCATCAGGCAGGGGGATCCCCTATCCCCCTACCTTTTTCTCTTATGTGCAGAGGGTCTTTCTAGTCTACTGCAGTTTGAAGAAGAAGCTGGTGGCATAGAGGGAATCAGGGTGTGCAGGAATGCATCATCAGTATCACACCTTTTATTCGCTGATGATTCTTTGATTTTCATGAAAGCAGATGTGTTAAATGCAGCTTCCTTACAGCAGATTCTAGAAGCCTATTGCCAAAGCTCGGGACAAATGGTGAGTCTGGCAAAGAGCAGCATTTTCTTCAGTCCTAATGTACCTGAGGCCTCAAGGGCTGAGATCCGTCAGGAATTACATGTTGATACTGAGGCTTTATCCGATAAATATCTTGGACTTTCAGCAATGGTAGGAGCAGATAGGAGTGATTGTTTTAGACACTTCTATGAAAGAATTAAGGAGAAACTTAAGGGATGGATGGAAAACAGTTATCAACTGGAGGGAAGGAGATCTTGCTAAAATCTGTTGCACAGGCTATCCCAGTGTTTGCTATGTCTGTCTTCTGTCTGCCTAAAGGCTTATGTAAAGAGATCACTGACCTAATATCACAGTTTTGGTGGGGGGATGATGAGGAACATAGAAGAATGCATTGGTACACACGGTGGAAACTTTGCTACCCCAAATGTGAGGGTGGTATGGGGTTTCGTGATCTGTACTCTTTCAATCTGGCTATGCTATCTAAACAGATTTGGAGATTGATAACCAACCCAGACTCTTTGTGTGCGAGAGTGTTGAAGGCAAAATACTTTCCAAATAATTCGTTGCTTCAAGCCACCTTAAATAATGGAGCGTCGTTTACCTGGCAGAGCATCATAAAAGGTCTGGAAACTTTCAAACTGGGTTACATTTGGCGAATTGGTACAGGGGAGAATGTGAAAATTTGGTCTGATCCGTGGATCCCGATGAGTCCGGACAAGCGAGTTGTGTCGCCAAGGGGGCAAACTCTGTTGACTAAGGTAAATGACCTCATTGATCCAATGACGGGGAAGTGGGATGAGGGGTTAATTCGATCAATATTCAATCATGTGGACACCACTAGAATTCTCCAAATCCCACTCAACTATGGTGCATTTGATGACTTTATAGCTTGGCACCCGGAACTGCGAGGTTTTTTTTTCTGTTAAATCAGCATATCGGGTACAGTGGATTCATACTTTTCAGAACCATGCAAACATAATGGGTCGCCCAGGAGGGTCTGCAGCACCGGCAGTATGGAGAATGCTATGGAAGCAAAAAGTCCCTCGTAAAATTCAGATTTTTGGATGGAGGGCATTACATGGAATAATCCCTTTAAAGTCGATTCTCGTTAACAGACATGTGGGAGGGAATGGAGCTTGTCCTATTTGCCATCAAGCAGCAGAAGATATCTGCCATCTCTTGTTTGAATGTGTCAATGCAAGAGAACTCTGGGAGAGACTCAGCATGACTAGCATTATTCGGGATGCTTTGCGGATCGATCGATCAGGATCGGTAGTCCTGGAGCACTTACTCCTTCAGCCAGAGATGATGCTTGCGATCAAAACAAACCTATCGGTAAAGCAAGTCCTTTTGGTGGCATGCTGGTACTTGTGGTGGATACGACGTGAATTGACACATGATGGAAAGCCAACACCTGCTACGCGATGGCATACTTCGGTGTTGGCAATTGCAAATAATTTTTATGAAGCTTCTCTACCTAGATCAGGGACCAAGCATCTGGGGTGGATGAAGTCAGATATTGGGTATGTGAAACTAAATGTTGATGCGGCCTTCTATCCAGATGAAGGAAGAGGGGCAACCGCGGCTGTGATTAGGGACGGAAAAGGCAACTTCCTTGCTGCACATTGCATCTACTTAGACTATGCTGCTGATGCAACGATGGCTGAAGCTATGGCAATGAGGGACAGGCTCATATTTGCTAACTCTTTGGGATTTCCTCGGGTGGAAGCTGAATCGGACTCACAAGTGGTGATAAATTATTGTGACGGACAATCCATATGGTGGGATGCGGCAGCTGCAATCTTTGCGGAATGCCTGGATGTGTCTACTTCGATCGGGAAGGTCGTCTTTAAGCATTGTTCTCGTACGCTTAATAAAGCAGCGCATGTGCTTGCTCAATTTTCTTATTATAATAAGACTTCTGTTAGTTGGACTGAGGAGCCACCGAGCTGCCTAGTCCCGGTACTTGTGGATGATGTACTGCCTTTGAACAATTAATAAAGCAAGCCATGATGGCCTTTCCTAAAAAAACTTGAAGTACAAGACAAGGCAGGAACAAATCCTAGTCTATCATATACTTCCTAATAAATATTATACTCAATAAGGAGGACCCAAGTCTAAAGGGGGCACTACCATATGAAGATATGATCGATGTTTTGGTCACAACATGGGCGAGGCGAAAAATAATTGTTTAGCATGAAGGATTAGCTAAAGTCACAACGTGGGCACTACCATATGAAGTACAAGACAAAGCAGGAACAAATCCTAGGATTTAGCATGAAGGATTAGCGTGACAAGTGAATAAAAATAATTGTTTTACGAAGATTGATTTATTCGCTTAAGTCAACACACTAGGTCTAGGAGTCATATTCGCTCCTAGGTTTGGATGAAGTGCAGGTGAGACAAAATATAGAACACAAATGTGCAACCTCCTACATGCTTATTTAAAAAGAGAGACTCTCACTTAAGATGAGAAACTTGATACTAAGCAACTTTTATTTGGACGAAGTTCATATTGGAAAACATTACCGTGTACTTGTCGGTGGAGTGTGTCAAGTTGAAGCAACCAAGCGGTTCATGGGGATCTTTTATACGGTTAGCACCATCTCATACATATAACCACATAAAGTCCAAGCTCGTGTGAAAACAACAACAAACATAAAAACATCGGTTCTGATTTTCATATACCCAACCGGCAAAAAGAAATAAAAGAGAACATAATTGCTATAGAGAATTACAGGTTACAGAGTTTCACAGGTAATTAATGCTAATTAGAAAGCAAACGAACGGTTAGAAAATATCTCTGCCACCTCAGACGAAAAAAATGAATCAAATGGATTTTTGCTCTGGTACAAGCAACGGTACGACTGGGAGCGGTCGTACCAGGACCGCCTGAAGTAAAATAGTATAATAATAAAGAGTTCATTTGTATCCTCGAGAACAAGTATAACTACTCAAACATGTAAACAGGAAACATAAAGCAAAGAGTCAAGTTACAAGCCGACATCGAGCCGAAGAAGGGAGAAGGTGTGTGATAATCCATAAATATAGAGGATCAATTGTAGCATCTTTCGATAAGTAAGAGTGTCGAATCTAACGAGGAGCTAAAGGTAGAACAAGTAATCCCTCAAGTTCTATCGACCACCGATACAACTCTACGCACACTTGATGTTTGCTTTACCGGAAACAAGTATGAAACTATTTTGCAAGGATAAAACTATGAGTACTTTGCGAGAATAAAACTACGAATAAATTGCAAGGTAATAAAAGTGGTTAGTTTTTGTCAATAAGAAAGTCATTTGTCCCTAGGCAATCGATAACAAGTACCGATAATCATTCTTATAATTTTATATGAGGGAGAGGCATAAGCTAACATACTTTCTCTACTTGGATCATATGCACTTATGATTGGAACTCTAGCAAGCATCCGCAACTATTAAAGATCATTAAGGTCGTGAAACCCAACCATAGCATTAAGTATCAAGTCCTCTTTACTCCCATACGCCATAACCCACTTATCCACGTTTAGGCTGCTGTCACCCCCCGCAACACTAACAATAAGTAAACCATGAACATATTGCAACACCCTACAACGAGGACCCCTCACGTTTGTGCGAGACGGAGGGCACAATAGAACAGCACCATAAATAAAATATACAATCATACCAACCAAGATCACAATTAACCCATAGGACAAAACGGATCTACTCAAACATCATAGGATAACCATAGATCATTGAGAAATAATATACGGAGTTGAGCATCAGTTTAAGTAGAGATTACAACGGGGGGAAGAGGTGTTACACCGTTGCAAAGAGGGGGAGAGAGTTGGTGTTGACGGTAGCAAGATTATTGATGTAGATCGCCGTCCCGATCGTTGCCCCCGGCGGCACTCCGGCGCCACCGGAAGCGAGGGGGAGAGAGCCCCCCTCCTTCTTCTTCCTCGGCCTCCTCCCTAAGTGGGAGAAGGGTTTCCCCTATGGTCCTTGGCTTCCATGGCATGGGAGCGGTGAGAGCCCCTCCGAGATTGGATCTCCCTTTCTGTCCTCTTCTGTTTCGCACTCTCCAGATCTAGCCAAAAACCGTTTCTTATATTCCCGGAGATCCGTAACTCCGATTGCGCTGAGATTTTAACACGATTTTTTTCCGGATATAAGCTTCCTTGCGCCTGAAGTACAGCTCCAACCGACGTACGAGGTCGCACAACCCACCACCGCGCGCCAGGGGCCTCTGGCGCGCCCTGGTGTCTTGTGGTCTATGTGGGCCTCCGTTTGCGGCGATTCCAACTCCCAAAAATCACATATATTCTAAAATAATTCTCCGTAAATTTTTATCGCGTTTGGACTTCGTTTGATATGGATTTTCTGCGAAACGAAAACACGCAACAAACAGGAACTGGCACTGGGCACTGGATAAGTAAGTTAGTCCAAATAAATCATATAAAATGTTGCCAAAAGTGTGTGAAAGTTGTATAATATTGGCATGAAACAATCAAAAATTATAGATACGACGGAGACGTATCAGCGTGGTGGTGATGGCGGCGTGGCGGCGCTAAGGGTAATGGCGATGATGATGGAATAGGCCATGGTGGTGATGGAGGCGGCGCCGGTGGAGATGGCACCAGCCTGAAGGTCAGTGCGCAAGGTGATGGAGCCTTCTCTTTTTCCCTTGGACTTGTCTCTTCTTCTATGGTGGCGGAGATGGAGCAGTAGAGATTGATCTTGGATGGTGACGACTTGTGGAAGATGATAGAGATGAGCTGGCGGCGTCTAGGGTTGAAGGTGCATATATAGGACGCCTCCTCGGTCTCCTCCGTTGATGTGATGCATCCAAGGGCTCAAGGTGAGCCAAATCCTCTCCCAAACCCTCCTCATTGGCGAAGGATCTCGTGGGAACAAACGGAGACGAAATCGATGAAGAATTATGTCTGAAAGAGCAACTTTTAGGCTTGATTTCACCTGGTATGACTGCCGACACGACCGCGCGGGGGCTTACTATACGCCGCCTTGTGCTCTGGACTCATCGGTAAAATAGGCATAATTTCCTCATCCGAACTTCGTTTTTGAAATTCTTGGGCTTGTTGGAATCGTGAGAGTGACACCGACGCGCGGGTGGTATTATATCTTGATTTGGAGCGTTTTGAAAAAATGGCTATTCCCACTATTTGAAACGTAGTATGGTGCCGGAAATCCTCCATATTGAACCCATCTTTTGTCCTTTTGTCGTGCTTAGTCCTAGGTTGCTCCAAAACACCCATAGACATGAAAAAACAAAGAAAATTAATAAAAAACAAATAAAAACACTAATATGCAATTCTCATGATGAAAAGTGTGAAAATTGGTAATCATGCATAATGGACACATATTTAGTTCAATGAGGCATGATATATGCAAAGAAAATGCAACAAATAAGCTCTAAAAATGCGCGGAATATAGATTTATCAGTGCTTGACCTTCACAGCCTTCGGCTCCTCCGAGAAGGAGGAGATCATCATCTTCACCGACGAGGAGGAGTGGCCATCGCAGCAGTTGCACCTCCTCGCGGAGACATCGACGACAGACAAGGGGTACCATTAGCAGATCAATCGCATGATTGAGTGGTTGTTGTGCTACTGTGGTTCGCCGCTGCCCTGGCCGCCACCAGCCTGCGTCAAGGAGGAGATGGCGTCGCCGCCGCGCTATTGCATCAAGGAGGAGTCTGTGTCGCTGCCTCTCCACTGTGTGAGGGAGGAGCTGTTGTCCCCCCGTGCAACCACGGCGTCCAAATCTGATGACGCATGATGAATGAGCCGATGTTGTCGGTGCACAGACGGTATGGCTGCTTCTACCAACTGACAACGCCGCTGCGCCACGACTGGCGTGGCAAGGCCGTGAAGGATCAGGTGTCATCGACGATCACAAAGGCGTGTGGGTGCCTCCTCCACTACCTGGTTGTCATGGTGATGGCAGCCCCTCCTCATTGTGCAACATCATCATGCTTGAGGAGAGGGCGACCAGGCAGGCGACGCAGCGGGAGTGGCGCAACGCGGCACACCGCTCAGTGTTCATGAAATCCGACGCAGCGTCGACATGGGCTGAAGGAAATATGCCCTAGAGGCAATAATAAAGTTATTATTTATTTCCTTATAGCATGATAAATGTTTATTATTCATGCTAGAATTGTATTAACCGGAAACATAATACATGTGTGAATACATAGACAAACAAAGTGTCACTAGTATGCCTCTACTTGACTAGCTCGTTAATCAAAGATGGTTATGTTTCCTAACCATGAACAAGGAGTTGTTATTTGATTAACGGGATCACATCATTAAGTGAATGATCTGATTGACATGACCCATTCCATTAGCTTAGCACCCGATCGTTTAGTATGTTACTATTGCTTTCTTCATGACTTATACATGTTCCTATGACTATGAGATTATGCAACTCCCGTTTGCCGGAGGAACACTTTGCGTGCTACCAAACGTCACAACGTAACTGGGTGATTATAAAGGAGCATTACAGGTGTCTCCAAAGGTAGATGTTGGGTTGGCGTATTTCGAGATTAGGATTTGTCACTCCGAGTGTCGGAGAGGTATCTCTGGGGCCCTTCTCGGTAATGCACCATCAATTAAAGCTTGCAAGCATTGCAACTAATATGAGTTAGTTGGGGATGATGTATTACAGAACGAGTAAGAGACTTGCCGGTAACGAGATTTGAACTAGGTATTGGGTATACCGACGATCGAATCTCGGGCAAGTAACATACGATGACCAAAGGGAACAACGTATGTGTTATGCGGTCTGACCGATAAAGATCTCGTAGAATATGTAGGAGCCAATATGGGCATCTAGTCCCGCTATTGGTTATTGACCGGAGACATGTTCTGGTCATGTCTACATTGTTTCTCGAAACCCGTTAGGGTCCGCACGCTAAGGTTACGATGACAGTTATATTATGAGTTTATGCATTTTGAATATACCCGAGTTGTTTCGGAGGTCCCGGATGTGATTCACGGACATGACGAGGAGTCTCGAAATGGTCGAGACGTAAAAGTTGATTATATTGGAAGCTATGTTTGAATATCGGAAGTGTTCGGGTGAAATCGGGATTTTACCGGAGTACCGGAAGGTTACCGAACCCCCCGGGAGCTAAATGGGCCATGATGGGCCTTAGTTGGAAAAGAAGAGGCAGCCCTACATGGGCTGCGCGCCTCCCCTTCCCCTAGTCTATTAGGGACTAGGAGAGGTGGCCCGGCCCCCCTCTCTCTCTTTTCCCCCTCGCGAATCCTATTCCAACTAGGATTTGGGGGGGGGGGGGAATCCTATCCCAGAGGGAGTAGGACTTCTCCTGGCGACGCCACACCTTGGCCGGCCAGCCTCCCATTAGTCCTTTATATACTAAGGTAGAGGCACCCTAGAACACACAAGTTGATCCACGTGATCTATTCCTTAGCCGTGTGCGGTGCCCCCTGCCATCATAGTCCTCGATAATACTGTAGCGGAGTTTAGGCGAAGCCCTGCTGCTTAGTACATCAAGATCGTCACCACGCTGTCGTGCTGACGGAACTCTTCCCCGACACTTTGTTGGATCGGAGTCTGGGGATCGTCATCGAGCTGAACGTGTGCTCGAACTCGGAGGTGCCGTAGTTTCGGTGCTTGATCGGTTGGATCGTGAAGACGTACGACTACTTCCTCTACGTTGTGTCATCGCTTTCGCAGTCGGTCTGCGTGGGTACGTAGACAACACTCTCCCCCCTCGTTGCTATGCATCACATGATCTTGCGTGTGCGTAGGAAATTTTTTGAAATTACTATGAAACCCAACAGTTTGGTGTACATTTGAAAAATTACGGAATAGTTTCGCAACTCACGCCACCCGGAACACCTCAGCGTAATGGTGTGTCCGAACGTCGTAATCGTACTTTACTGGATATGGTGCGATCTATGATGTCTCTTACTGATTTACCGCTATCGTTTTGGGGATACGCTCTAGAGACGGCCGCATTCACGTTAAATAGGGCACCATCAAAATCCGTTGAGACGACGCCTTATGAACTGTGGTTTGGCAAGAAACCAAAGTTGTCGTTTCTGAAAGTTTGGGGCTGCGATGCTTATGTGAAAAAGCTTCAACCTGATAAGCTCGAACCCAAATCGGAGAAATGTGTCTTCATAGGATATCCAAAGGAAACTATTGGATACACCTTCTATCACAGATCCGAAGGCAAGACTTTTGTTGCTAAATTCGAAAACTTTCTGGAGAAGGAGTTTCTCTCGAAAGAAGTGAGTGGGAGGAAAGTAGAACTTGACGAGGTAACTGTACCTACTCCCTTATTGGAAAGTAGTACATCACAGAAAATTGTTTCTATGACACCTACACCAGTTAGTGAGGAAGCTAATGATGATGATCATGAAACTTCAGAACAAGATACCGCTGAACCTCGTAGATCAACCAGAGTAAGATCCGCACCAGAGTGGTACGGTAATCCTGTTCTGAAAGTCATGTTATTAGATCATGATGAACCTACGAACTATGAAGAAGCGATGGTGAGCCTAGATTCCGCAAAGTGGCTTGAAGCCATGAAATCTGAGATGGGATCCATGTATGAGAACAAAGTGTGGACTTTGGTTGACTTGCCCGATGACCGGCAAGCAATTGAGAATAAATGGATCTTCAAGAAGAAGACTGACGCTGACGGTAATATTACTGTCTACAAAGCTCGACTTGTCGCAAAAGGTTTTCGGCAAGTTCAAGGGATTGACTACGATGAGACCTTCTCACCCGTAGCGATGCTTAAGTCTGTCCGAATCATGTTAGCAATTGCCGCATTTTATGATTATGAAATTTGGCAGATGGATGTCAAAACTGCATTCCTGAATGGATTTCTGGAAGAAGAGTTGTATATGATGCAACCAGAAGGTTTTGTCGATCCAAAGGGAGCTAACAAAGTGTGCCAGCTCCAGCGATCCATTTATGGACTGGTGCAAGCCTCTCGGAGTTGGAATAAACGTTTTGATAGTGTGATCAAAGCATTTGGTTTTATACAGACTTTTGGAGAAGCCTGTATTTACAAGAAAGTGAGTGGGAGCTCTGTAGCATTTCTGATATTATATGTGGATGACATATTGTTGATTGGAAATGATATAGAATTTCTGGATAGCATAAAAGGATACTTGAATAAGAGTTTTTCAATGAAAGACCTCGGTGAAGCTGCTTACATATTAGGCATTAAGATCTATAGAGATAGATCAAGACGCTTAATTGGACTTTCACAAACAACATACCTTGACAAAATTTTGAAGAAGTTCAAAATGGATCAAGCAAAGAAAGGATTCTTGCCTATGTTACAAGGTGTGAAATTGAGTATGACTCAATGCCCGACCACTTCAGAAGATAGAGAGAATATGAAAGATGTTCCCTATGGATCAGCGATAGGATCTATCATGTATGCAATGCTGTGTACCAGACCTGATGTGTGCCTTTCTATAAGTCTAGCAGGGAGGTACCAAAGTAATCCAGGAGTGGATCACTGGACAGCGGTCAAGAACATCCTGAAATACCTGAAAAGGACTAAGGATATGCTTCTCGTATATGGAGGTGACAAAGAGCTCATCGTAAAAGGTTACGTTGATGCAAGCTTTGACACTGATCCGGACGATTCTAAATCGCAAACTGGATACGTGTTTACATTAAACGGTGGAGCTGTCAGTTGGTGCAGTTCTAAACAAAGCGTCGTAGCTGGATCTACATGTGAAGCGGAGTACATAGCTGCTTCGGAAGCAGCAAACGAAGGAGTCTGGATGAAGGAGTTCATATCCGATCTAGGTGTCATACCTAGTGCATCGGGTCCAATGAAAATCTTTTGTGACAATACTGGTGCAATTGCCTTGGCAAAGGAATCCAGATTTCACAAGAGAACCAAGCACATCAAGAGACGCTTCAATTCCATCCGGGATCTAGTCCAGGTGGGAGACATAGAGATTTGCAAGATACATACGGATCTGAATGTTGCAGACCCATTGACTAAGCCTCTTCCACGAGCAAAACATGATCAGCACCAAGACTCCATGGGTGTTAGAATCATTACAGTGTAATCTAGATTATTGACTCTAGTGCAAGTGAGAGACTGAAGGAAATATGCCCTAGAGGCAATAATAAAGTTATTATTTATTTCTTATAATCATGATAAATGTTTATTATTCATGCTAGAATTGTATTAACCGGAAACATAATACATGTGAATACATAGACAAACAAAGTGTCACTAGTATGCCTCTACTTGACTAGCTCGTTAATCAAAGATGGTTATGTTTCCTAACCATGAACAATGAGTTGTTATTTGATTAACGGGATCACATCATTAAGAGAATGATCTGATTGACATGACCCATTCCATTAGCTTAGCACCCGATCGTTTAGTATGTTGCTATTGCTTTCTTCATGACTTATACATGTTCCTATGACTATGAGATTATGCAACTCCCGTTTGCCGGAGGAACACTTTGGGTGCTACCAAACGTCACAACGCAACTGGGTGATTATAAAGGAGCATTACAGGTGTCTCCAAAGGTAGATGTTGGGTTGGCGTATTTCGAGATTAGGATTTGTCACTCCGAGTGTCGGAGAGGTATCTCTGGGCCCTCTCGGTAATGCACATCAATTAAAGCCTTGCAAGCATTGCAACTAAATGAGTTAGTTGGGGATGATGTATTACAGAACGAGTAAAGAGACTTGCCGGTAACGAGATTGAACTAGGTATTGGTATACCGACGATCGAATCTCGGGCAAGTAACATACCGATGACAAAGGGAACAACGTATGTTGTTATGCGGTCTGACCGATAAAGATCTTCGTAGAATATGTAGGAGCCAATATGGGCATCTAGGTCCCGCTATTGGTTATTGACCGGAGACGTGTCTCGGTCATGTCTACATTGTTCTCGAACCCGTAGGGTCCGCACGCTTAAGGTTACGATGACAGTTATATTATGAGTTTATGCATTTTGATATACCGAAGGTTGTTCGGAGTCCCGGATGTGATCACGGACATGACGAGGAGTCTCGAAATGGTCGAGACGTAAAGATTGATATATTGGAAGCCTATGTTTGGATATCGGAAGTGTTCCGGGTGAAATCGGGATTTTACCGGAGTACCGGGAAGGTTACTGGAACCCCCCGGGAGCTAAATGGGCTATGATGGGCCTTAGTGGAAAAGAGAAGAGGCAGCCCTACATGGGCTGCGCGCCTCCCCCTTCCCCTAGTCCTATTAGGACTAGGAGAGGTGGCCGGCCCCCTCTCTCTCTCTCTTTTCCCCCTCCGCGAATCCTATTCCAACTAGGATTGGGGGGGGGGGGAATCCTACTCCCTGAGGGAGTAGGACTCTCCTGGCGCGCCACACCTTGGCCGGCCAGCCTTCCCCCTTTGGTCCTTTATATACTAAGGTAGAGGCACCCTAGAACACACAAGTTGATCCACGTGATCTATTCCTTAGCCGTGTGCGGTGCCCCCTGCCATCATAGTCCTCGATAATACTGTAGCGGAGTTTAGGCGAAGCCCTGCTGCTTAGTACATCAAGATCGTCACCACGCTGTCGTGCTGACGGAACTCTTCCCCGACACTTTGTTGGATCGGAGTCTGGGGATCGTCATCGAGCTGAACGTGTGCTCGAACTCGGAGGTGCCGTAGTTTCGGTGCTTGATCGGTTGGATCGTGAAGACGTACGACTACTTCCTCTACGTTGTGTCATCGCTTTCGCAGTCGGTCTGCGTGGGTACGTAGACAACACTCTCCCCCCTCGTTGCTATGCATCACATGATCTTGCGTGTGCGTAGGAAATTTTTTGAAATTACTATGAAACCCAACAGTGGCATCCGAGCCAAGGTTATTTATGTTGATGTTATATGCGCGAGTAGAACACAAGTGAGTTGTGGGCGATATAAGTCATACTGCCTACCAGCATGTCATACTTTGGTTCGGCGGCATTGTTGGACGAGACGACCCGGACCAACCTTACGCGTACGCTTACGCGAGACCGGTTCCCCCGACGTGCTTTGCACATAGGTGGCTTGCGGGCGACTGTCTCTCCAACTTTAGTTGAACCGAGTATGGCTACGCCCGGTCCTTGCGTAGGTTAAAACGGAGTCTATTTGACAAACTATCGTTGTGGTTTTGATGCGTAGGTGAGACTGGTTCTTGCTTAAGCCCGTAGCAGCCACGTAAAACTTGCAACAACAAAGTAGAGGACGTCTAACTTGTTTTTGCAGGGCATGTTGTGATGTGATATGGTCAAGACATGATGCTGAATTTTATTGTATGAGATGATCATGTTTTGTAACCGAGTTATCGGCAACTGGCAGGAGCCATATGGTTGTCGCTTTATTGTATGCAATGAAATCGCG
Source organism: Triticum urartu (assembly GCF_003073215.2). Classification (NCBI taxonomy): domain Eukaryota; kingdom Viridiplantae; phylum Streptophyta; class Magnoliopsida; order Poales; family Poaceae; genus Triticum; species Triticum urartu. The sequence goes on along the minus strand of NC_053023.1, from coordinate 95,192,422 downwards.
ATGTAATGCTTTACTTTATTACTAAGCGGTAGTGATAGTCGTGGAAGCATAAGCTTGGCGAGATGACAACGATGCTACGATGGAGATCAAGGTGTCACGCCGGTGACGATGGTGATCACGACGGTGCTTCGGAGATGGAGATCACAAGCACAAGATGATGATGACCATATCATATCACTTATATTGATTGCATGTGATGTTTATCCCTTTTATGCATCTTATCTTGCTTTGATTGACGGTAGCATTATAAGATGATCTCTCACTAAATTATCAAGAAGTGTTCTCCCTGAGTATGCACCGTTGCGAAAGTTCTTCGTGCTGAGACACCACGTGATGATCGGGTGTGATAGGTTCTACGTTCAAATACAACGGGTGCAAAACAGTTGCACACGCGGAATACTCAGGTTATACTTGACGAGCCAAGCATATACAGATATGGCCTCGGAACACGGAGACCAAAAGGTCGAGCGTGAATCATATAGTAGATATGATCAACATAACGATGTTCACCATTGAAAACTACTCCATCTCACGTGATGATCGGTTATGGTTTAGTTGATTTGGATCACGTAATCACTTAGAGGATTAGAGGGATGTCTATCTAAGTGGGAGTTCTTTAATTAACTTGATTAACTGAACTTAAATTTATCATGAAACTTAGTACCTGATTAGTATCTTGCTTGTTTATGTTTGATTGTAGATAGATGGCTCGTGCTGTTGTTCCGTTGAATTTTAATGCGTTCCTTGAGAAAGCAAAGTTGAAAGATGATGGTAGCAATTACACGGACTGGGTCCGTAACTTGAGGATTATCCTCATTGCTGCACAGAAGAATTATGTCCTGGAAGCACCGCTGGGTGCCAGGCCTGCTACAGGAGCAACGCCGGATGTTATGAACGTCTGGCAGAGCAAAGCTGATGACTACTCGATAGTTCAGTGTGCCATGCTTTACGGATTAGAATCGGGACTTCAACGACGTTTTGAACGTCATGGAGCATATGAGATGTTTCGAGAGTTGAAGTTAATATTTCAAGCAAATGCCCGGATTGAGAGATATGAAGTCTCCAATAAGTTCTATAGCTGCAAGATGGAGGAGAACAGTTCTGTCAGTGAGCATATACTCAAAATGTCTGGGTATAATAATCACTTGATTCAATTGGGAGTTAATCTTCCAGATGATAGCGTCATTGACAGAATTCTTCAATCACTGCCACCAAGCTACAAGAGCTTCGTGATGAACTATAATATGCAAGGGATGAACAAGACTATTCCCGAGCTCTTCGCGATGCTGAAAGCTGCGGAGGTAGAAATCAAGAAGGAGCATCAAGTGTTGATGGTCAACAAGACCACTAGTTTCAAGAAAAAGGGCAAAGGGAAGAAGAAGGGGAAGTTCAAAAAGAGCGGCAAGCAAGTTGCTACTCAAGAGAAGAAACCCAAACCTGGACCTAAGCCTGAAACTGAGTGCTTCTATTGCAAGCAGACTGGTCACTGGAAGCGGAACTGCCCCAAGTATTTGGCGGATAAGAAGGATGGCAAGGTGAACAAAGGTATATGTGATATACATGTTATTGATATGTACCTTACTAATGCTCGCAGTAGCACCTGGGTATTTGATACTAGTTCTGTTGCTAATATTTGCAACTCGAAACAGGGACTACGGATCAAGCGAAGATTGGTTAAGGATGAGGTGACGATGCGCGTGGGAAACGGTTCCAAAGTCGATGTGATCGCAGTCGGCACGCTACCTCTACATCTACCTTCGGGATTAGTATTAGACCTAAATAATTGTTATTTGGTGCCAGCGTTAAGCATGAACATTATATCTGGATCTTATTTGATGCGAGACGGTTATTCATTTAAATCAGAGAATAATGGTTGTTCTATTTATATGAGTAATATCTTTCATGGTCATGCACCCTTGAAGAGTGGTCTATTCTTGTTGGATCTCGATATTAGTGACACACATATTCATAATGTTGAAACCAAAAGATGCAGAGTTGATAATGATAGTGCGACTTATTTGTGGCACTGCCGTTTAGGTCATATCGGTGTAAAGCGCATGAAGAAACTCCATTCTGATGGACTTTTGGAACCACTTGATTATGAATCACTTGGTACTTGTGAACCGTGCCTCATAGGCAAGATGACAAAAACGCCGTTCTCCGGTACTATGGAGAGAGCAACAGATTTGTTGGAAATCATACATACAGATGTATCTGGTCCGATGAATATTGAGGCTCGTGGCGGATATCGTTATTTTCTCACCTTCACAGATGATTTAAGCAGATATGGGTATATCTACTTAATGAAACATAAGTCTGAAACATTTGAAAAGTTCAAAGAATTTCAGAGTGAAGTTGAAAATCATCGTAACAAGAAAATAAAGTTTCTACGATCTGATCGTGGAGGAGAATATTTGAGTTACGAATTTGGTGTACATTTGAAAAATTACGGAATAGTTTCGCAACTCACGCCACCCGGAACACCTCAGCGTAATGGTGTGTCCGAACGTCGTAATCGTACTTTACTGGATATGGTGCGATCTATGATGTCTCTTACTGATTTACCGCTATCGTTTTGGGGATACGCTCTAGAGACGGCCGCATTCACGTTAAATAGGGCACCATCAAAATCCGTTGAGACGACGCCTTATGAACTGTGGTTTGGCAAGAAACCAAAGTTGTCGTTTCTGAAAGTTTGGGGCTGCGATGCTTATGTGAAAAAGCTTCAACCTGATAAGCTCGAACCCAAATCGGAGAAATGTGTCTTCATAGGATATCCAAAGGAAACTATTGGATACACCTTCTATCACAGATCCGAAGGCAAGACTTTTGTTGCTAAATTCGAAAACTTTCTGGAGAAGGAGTTTCTCTCGAAAGAAGTGAGTGGGAGGAAAGTAGAACTTGACGAGGTAACTGTACCTACTCCCTTATTGGAAAGTAGTACATCACAGAAAATTGTTTCTATGACACCTACACCAGTTAGTGAGGAAGCTAATGATGATGATCATGAAACTTCAGAACAAGATACCGCTGAACCTCGTAGATCAACCAGAGTAAGATCCGCACCAGAGTGGTACGGTAATCCTGTTCTGAAAGTCATGTTATTAGATCATGATGAACCTACGAACTATGAAGAAGCGATGGTGAGCCTAGATTCCGCAAAGTGGCTTGAAGCCATGAAATCTGAGATGGGATCCATGTATGAGAACAAAGTGTGGACTTTGGTTGACTTGCCCGATGACCGGCAAGCAATTGAGAATAAATGGATCTTCAAGAAGAAGACTGACGCTGACGGTAATATTACTGTCTACAAAGCTCGACTTGTCGCAAAAGGTTTTCGGCAAGTTCAAGGGATTGACTACGATGAGACCTTCTCACCCGTAGCGATGCTTAAGTCTGTCCGAATCATGTTAGCAATTGCCGCATTTTATGATTATGAAATTTGGCAGATGGATGTCAAAACTGCATTCCTGAATGGATTTCTGGAAGAAGAGTTGTATATGATGCAACCAGAAGGTTTTGTCGATCCAAAGGGAGCTAACAAAGTGTGCCAGCTCCAGCGATCCATTTATGGACTGGTGCAAGCCTCTCGGAGTTGGAATAAACGTTTTGATAGTGTGATCAAAGCATTTGGTTTTATACAGACTTTTGGAGAAGCCTGTATTTACAAGAAAGTGAGTGGGAGCTCTGTAGCATTTCTGATATTATATGTGGATGACATATTGTTGATTGGAAATGATATAGAATTTCTGGATAGCATAAAAGGATACTTGAATAAGAGTTTTTCAATGAAAGACCTCGGTGAAGCTGCTTACATATTAGGCATTAAGATCTATAGAGATAGATCAAGACGCTTAATTGGACTTTCACAAACAACATACCTTGACAAAATTTTGAAGAAGTTCAAAATGGATCAAGCAAAGAAAGGATTCTTGCCTATGTTACAAGGTGTGAAATTGAGTATGACTCAATGCCCGACCACTTCAGAAGATAGAGAGAATATGAAAGATGTTCCCTATGGATCAGCGATAGGATCTATCATGTATGCAATGCTGTGTACCAGACCTGATGTGTGCCTTTCTATAAGTCTAGCAGGGAGGTACCAAAGTAATCCAGGAGTGGATCACTGGACAGCGGTCAAGAACATCCTGAAATACCTGAAAAGGACTAAGGATATGCTTCTCGTATATGGAGGTGACAAAGAGCTCATCGTAAAAGGTTACGTTGATGCAAGCTTTGACACTGATCCGGACGATTCTAAATCGCAAACTGGATACGTGTTTACATTAAACGGTGGAGCTGTCAGTTGGTGCAGTTCTAAACAAAGCGTCGTAGCTGGATCTACATGTGAAGCGGAGTACATAGCTGCTTCGGAAGCAGCAAACGAAGGAGTCTGGATGAAGGAGTTCATATCCGATCTAGGTGTCATACCTAGTGCATCGGGTCCAATGAAAATCTTTTGTGACAATACTGGTGCAATTGCCTTGGCAAAGGAATCCAGATTTCACAAGAGAACCAAGCACATCAAGAGACGCTTCAATTCCATCCGGGATCTAGTCCAGGTGGGAGACATAGAGATTTGCAAGATACATACGGATCTGAATGTTGCAGACCCATTGACTAAGCCTCTTCCACGAGCAAAACATGATCAGCACCAAGACTCCATGGGTGTTAGAATCATTACAGTGTAATCTAGATTATTGACTCTAGTGCAAGTGAGAGACTGAAGGAAATATGCCCTAGAGGCAATAATAAAGTTATTATTTATTTCTTATAATCATGATAAATGTTTATTATTCATGCTAGAATTGTATTAACCGGAAACATAATACATGTGAATACATAGACAAACAAAGTGTCACTAGTATGCCTCTACTTGACTAGCTCGTTAATCAAAGATGGTTATGTTTCCTAACCATGAACAATGAGTTGTTATTTGATTAACGGGATCACATCATTAAGAGAATGATCTGATTGACATGACCCATTCCATTAGCTTAGCACCCGATCGTTTAGTATGTTGCTATTGCTTTCTTCATGACTTATACATGTTCCTATGACTATGAGATTA
>NC_053023.1:95166677-95186351 GCF_003073215.2 Triticum urartu | reverse complement strand
ATCACGAAGATCTAGTAGCTTAGTGATAGTGGCTAGAGAACTCTATCAATCACTACCTTATCTGGAAGTTTAACTCCCACTTGATTTAAGTGATTGTAGCACCCAGACATTCTGAGCACATGCTCACTAGCTGAGCTATTCTCCTCCATCTTGTTGGCAAAAGAACTTGTCAGAGGTCTCACACCTCTCAACACGGGCATGAGCCTGAAATCCCAATTTCAGCTCTTGGAACATCTCATATGTCTTATGGCGTTCAGAACGTCATTGGAATCCCGATTCTAAGCCGTAAAGTATGACGCACTAAACTATCAAGTAGTCATCAGGATGTGTCTGTCAGGTGTTCACAACATCCACAAACGACGTTGTAGGGGTTTGCACATCGAGAGGTGCATCAAAGACGTAAGCCTTCTGTGTAGCAGTGAGGACACTCCTCGGACTACGGACCTAGTCCGCATCATTGCTTACAATATCTTTCAACTTAATCTTTATCTAGGAATGTATTGACAGGGAGCTACAACGTGAGCTATTTATCTACAACATATTTGCAAAGACAATTTAGACTATGTTCATGATAATTGAGTTCATCTAATGAAACTCCACTCAGATGACAATCCCTCTAGTCATCTAAGTGAACCATGATCCGAGTCAACTAGGCCCGTGTCCGATCATCACGTGAGAACGGACTAAGTCAACATCGGGTGAACATCTTCATGTTGGATGTATCTTCATACGACTCATGCTCGACCTTTCCGGTCTTCGTGTCCGAGGCCATGTCTGTACATGCTAGCTCGTCAAGTCAACCTAAGTGTATTGCGTGTGTAAATCTGGCTTACACCCGTTGTATTCGAACGTTAGAATCTATCACACCCGATCATCACGTGGTGCTTCGAAACAACGAACCTTGCAACGGTGCACAGTTAGGGGGAACATTTCTTGAAATTTTAGAGGGATCATCTTATTTAAGCTACCGTCGTTCTAAGCAAAATAAGATGTAAAACATGATAAACATCACATGCAATCAAATAATAGTGACATGATATGGCCAATATCATTGCTCCTGCATGACACCATGATCTCCATCATCATGATCTCCATCATCGTGTCTTCTTGAAGTTGTCTCGTCATCTATTACTTCTACTACTATGGCTAATACTTTAGCAATAAAGTAAAGTAATTAAATGATGTTTATGTTGAAACGCAGGTCATAAATAAATTAAGACAACTCCTATGGCTCCTGCCGGTTGTCATACTCATCGACATGCAAGTCGTGATTCCTATTACAAGAACATGATCAATCTCATACATCACATATATCATTCATCACATCCTTTTGGCCATATCACATCACGGCATATGCTGCAAAAACAAGTTAGACGTCCTCTAATTGTTGTTGCAAGTTTTTACGTGGCTGCTATAGGTTTCTAGCAAGAACGTTTCTTACCTACGCCAAAACCACAACGTGATATGCCAATTTCTATTTACCCTTCATAAGGACCCTTTTCATCGAATCCGATCCGACTAAAGTGGGAGAGACAGACACCCGGCTAGCCACCTTATGCAACTAGTGCATGTCAGTCGGTGGAACCAGTCTCACGTAAGAGTACGTGTAAGGTCGGTCCGGGCCGCTTCATCCCACGATGCCGCCGAATCAAGATAAGACTAGTAACGGCAAGTAAATTGACAAAATCGACGCCCACAACTGCTTTGTGTTCTACTTGTGCATAGAACTACGCATAGACCTAGCTCATGATGCCACTGTTGGGGAACGTAGCAGAAATTTAAAATTTTCCACGCAACACCAAGATCAATCTATGGAGTAATCTAGCAACGAGGAAAGGGGAGTGCATCTACATACCCTTGTAGATTGCTAAGCAGAAGCGTTCAAGTGAACGGGGTTGATCGATTCGTACTCGTCGTGATTCAAATCACTGGAGATCCTAGTGCCGAACGGACGGCACCTCCGCTTTCAGCACACGTGCAGCCCGGTGACGTCTCCTACGCCTTGATCCAGCAAGGGGAGAAGGAGAGGTTGGGGAAGACTCCATCCAGCAGCAGCACGATGTCATGGTGGTGGTGGAGGAGCGTGGCAATCCTGCAGAGCTTCGCCAAGCACCGCGGGAGAGGAGGAGGAAGAGAGGCAGGGCTGCGCCATGGAGAGGTCAAAACTCATGTGTTGGCAGCCCAAAAGTCCTCAAGTATATATAGGGGAGAGGGAGGGGTGTGTGCCCCCTTTAGCGTTTCCACCCCAAGGTGTGCGGCAGCCCCAAACCCATCTAGGGTGGCGGCCAAGGGGGGGAGAGGGGAAACTTGCCCCCCAAGCTAGGTGGAGGCGCCCCCTCCCCAAACCCTAGGCGCCTTGGGCCCTTGTGGGGGGGCGCACCAGCCCACCTGGGGCTGGTCCCCTCCCACACTTGGCCCATGCAGCCCTCCGGGGCTGGTGGCCCCACTTGGTGGACCACCGGGACCCTCCCGGTGGTCCCGGTACATTACCGATAAAACCCGAAAAAACTTTTCCGGCGACCAAAACAGGACTTCCCATATATAAATCTTTACCTCTGGACCATTCCGGAACTCCTAGTGACGTCTGGGATCTCATCCGGGACTCCGAACAACATTCGGTAACCACGTATATCTATTCCCTATAACCCTAGCGTTATCGAACCTTAAGTGTGTAGACCCTACGGGTTCGGGAACCATGCAGACATGACCGAGATAACTCTCCGGTCAATAACCAACAGCGGGATCTGGATACCCATGTTGGCTCCCACATGTTCCACGATGATCTCATCGGATGAACCACGATGTCGCGGATTCAATCAATCCCGTATACAATTCCCTTTGTCTATCGGTACGATACTTGCCCGAGATTCGATCGTCGGTATCCCGTACCTTGTTCAATCTCGTTACCGGCAAGTCTCTTTACTCGTTCCGTAACACATCATCCCGTGATCAACTCCTTGTTCACATTGTGCACATTATGATGATGTCCTACCGAGTGGGCCCAGAGATACCTCTCCGTTTACACGGAGTGACAAATCCCAGTCTCGATTCATGCCAACCCAACAGAACACTTTCGGAGATACCTATAGTGTACTTTATAGCCACCCAGTTTACGTTGTGACGTTTGGCACACCCAAAGCACTCCTACGGTATTCCGGGAGTTGCACAATCTCATGGTCTAAGGAAATGATACTTGACATTAGAAAAGCTTTTGGCATAACGAACTACACGATCTTGTGCTAGGCTTAGGATTTGGTCTTGTCCATCACATCATTCTCCTAATGATGTGATCCCGTTATCAACGACATCCAATGTCCATGGTCAGGAAACGTAACCATCTATTGATCAACGAGCTAGTCAACTAGAGGCTTACTAGGGACATGGTTGTTGTCTATGTATCCACACATGTATCTGAGTTTCCTATCAATACAATTCTAGCATGGATAATAAACTATTATCATGAACAATGAAATATAATATAATAATAACTAATTTATTATTGCCTCTAGGGCATATTTCCAACAGTCTCCCACTTGCACTAGAGTCAATAATCTAGTTCACATCGCCATGTGATTAACACTCACAGGTCACATCGCCAGGTGACCAACATCCAAAGAGTTACTAGAGTCACTAATCTAGTTCACATCACTATGTGATTAATACTCAATGAGTTCTGGGTTTGATCATGTTATGCTTGTGAGAGAGGTTGTAGTCAACGGGTCTTGCCATATTCAGATCCCTATGTATTTTGCAAAACTTTATGTCATATCGTAGATGCTGCTACCACGTTCCACTTGGAGCTATTCCAAATTGTGCTCCATTATACGTATCCGGTATCTCTACTCAGAGCTATCCGGATAGGTGTTAAGCTTGCATCGACGTAACTCTTTATGTCGAACTCTTTATCACCTCCATAACCGAGAAACATTTCCTTATTCCTCTAAGGACAATTTTGACCGCTATCTGGTGATTTTCCTAGATCACCTTTGTACCCTCTTGCCAGACATGTGGCAAGGCACACATCAGGTGCGGTACTCAGCATGGCATACTGTATAGAGCCTATGACAAAAGCATAGGGGACGACCTTCGTCCTTCCTCTTTCTTCTGCCGTGGTCAATCTTCGAGTCTTACTCAACTTCACACCTTACAACTCAGGTACGAACCCCTTCTTTGACTGATCTATTTTGAACTCTTTCAAAAACATGTCAAGGTGTGCGTTCTTTGAAAGTATCATCAGGCGTCTTGATCTATTTCTATAGATCTTGATGCCCAATGTGTAAGCAGCTTTATCCAGGTCTTCCTTTGAAAATCACTCTTCAAACAACCGTTTATGCTTTCCAGAAATTCTACATTATTTCAGATCAACAATATGTCATCCACATATACTTATCAGAAATATTGTAGTGCTCCCACTCACTTTCTTGTAAATACAAGTTTCTAACAAACATTGTATAAACCTAAAAGCTTTGATTACTCCATCAAAGCATATATTCCGACTCCGAGATGCTTGCTCTAGTCCACAGAAGGATTGCTGGAGCCAGCATACCTTTTAGCATCCGTAGGATCGTCAAAACTTTTATTGTATCACATACAACTTTTCTTACGAAAACTTGGTAAGAAAACTTGTTTTGACATCCATCTGTAAGATTTCATAATTGAAAAATACAGCTAATGCTAACATGATTCCGACGGACTTAAGCATCGCTACGGGTGAGAAATTCTCATCGTAGTCAACTCCTTGAACTTGTGAAAAGATTCTTTCCCACAAGTCGAGCTTCATAGACAGTAACTTTACCTCCCATGCCCGTCTTCTTTTTAAAGATCCATTTATCTCAATGGCTTGCCGATCATCGGGCAAGTCCACCAAAGTCCATACTTTGTTCTGATATATGGATCCTATCTCGGATTTCATGGCTTCTAACCATTTGTCGGAATATGGGCCCACCATCACTTCTCCATAGCTCGTTAGTTCATTGTTGTCTAACAACATGATATCTAAGACAGGATTACCGTACCACTAGAGTAGTACATATCCCTGTCGACTACGAGGTTCGATAGCAACTTGATCCGAAGCATGATCACTATCATTAACTTCCTATCAAACAGACGTAGGCACCAGAAAACATCTTTCTGTGTTGCATCACTCTCTGGTTGAAGTAAAGGTTCGACAACCTCATCAAGTTCATCTTCCTCCCACTCAATTCTTTCGAGAGAAACTCCTTCTCGAAAAAGGACCCGTTCTTAGCGACAAACAATTTGCCCTCGGATCTGAGATAGAAGGTATACCCTACTGTCACCTTTGGGTATCCTATGAAGATGTGTTTGTCCGCTTTGGGTTCGAGCTTCTCCGGCTGAAGCCTTAAGCATCGCAGCCCCAAACATTAAGAAACGACAACTTTGGTTTCTTGCCAAACCAATGTTCATACACGTCGTCTCAACGGACTTAGATGGTGTCCTATCTAAAGTGAATGCAGTGTCTCTAACGCATAACCTCAAAATGAAAAGGTAGATTGTAAGAGACATCATAGATCGCACCATATCTCATAGGGTTCGATTAGCGTCCGGACACACATACATAACCCATGTGGTGTTCCAGGTGGCTTCAACTGTGAAACAATTCACAATGTCTTAAGTGATTTGCCAAACTCATAACTCAGAATCCCCATTGATCAGATCGTAGGAACATGATCTTCTTGTTATGATGATTCTTAACTTCACTCTGAATCGCTTGAACTTTTCAAACGTTTCAGACTTGTGCTTCATTAAGTAAATATACCTATATCTACTCAATTCAGTGAAGATGAGAAAATAGCGATATCCACCGCACGCTTCAATTCTCATTGGAGTCACACGCATCAGCATGTATGATTTCCAACAAGTCACTTGCCCGTTTCATTGTACCTGAAAGGGGTCTAGTCATCCTGCCCATGAGGCATGGCTCGCATGTGTCAAGCGATTCAAAATCAAGTGACTCCAAACATCCATAGACATGGAGTTTCTTCATGCATCTTATGCCAATATGACCTAAGCGGCAGTGCCACGAGAAAGTGGTACTATCATTATTAACTCTACATCTTTTGGCGTGAACATGTGTATTACCACGACCGAGATTCAATGAACCATTCACATAGGGTGCATGACCATGAAAGGTATCATTCATGTAAACAGAATAACCATTATTCTCTAACTTAAATGAATGACCGTATTGCAATGAACATGATCTAATCATATTCATGCTCAACCTGACACCTGATAACATTTATCTAGGTTCAATACTAATCCCGAAGGCAGATGGAGCATGCGATGGTGATCTCATCAACTTTGGAAACACTTCCAACACACATCGTCACCTCGCCCTTAGCCAGTCTCCGTTTAGTCCGTAGCTTTTGCTTCAAGTCACCAGTAATAGCAACTGAACCGGTATCCAATACCCAGGTGCTACCAGGAGTACTAGCTGAGGTACACATTAATAACACGTATATACTTTGTTGAAGTTGCCAGCCTTCTTATCTACCATGCATTTGGGGTAATTCCGCTACCAGTGACCGTTCCCCTTACAATAGAAGCACGTTAGTCTCGGGTTTGGGTTCAACCTTGGGTTCCTTTACTGGAGCGGCAACTGGTTTGCCATCCATGAAGTTTCCCTTCTAGCCCTTGCCCTTCTTGAAACCAGTTGGTCTTGTTAAACCATCAACACTTGATGCTCCTTCTTGATTTCTACCTTTTGCGGTCTTAAGCACCGCGAAGCTCCGGGATCAACTCATCCCTTGCATGTCATAGTTCATCACGAAGATCTAGTAGCTTAGTGATAGTGGCTAAGAACTTCTATCAATCACTATCTTATCTGAAGTTTAACTCCCACTTGATTAAGTGGTTGGAGCACCCAGACATTCTGAGCACATGCTCACTAGATGAGCTATTCTCCTCCATCTTGTTGGCAAAAGAACTTGTCAAAGGTCTCACACCTCTCAACACGGGCATGAGCCTGAAATCCCAATTTCAGCTCTTGGAACATCTCATATGTTCTTTGGCGTCCAAAACGTCATTGGAATTCCGATTCTAAGCCGTAAAGTATGGTGCACTAAACTATCAAGTAGTCATCAGGATGTGTCTGTCAGGTGTTCACAACATCCACAGACGACGTTGTAGGGGTTTGCACATCGAGTGGTGCATCAAAGACGTAAGCCTTCTGTGTAGCAGTGAGGACACTCCTCAGACTACGGACCTAGTCCGCATCATTGCTTACAATATCTTTCAACTTGGTCTTTCTCTAGGAACGTATTGAAACAGGGAGCTACAACATGAGCTATTTATCTACAACATATTTGCAAAGACAATTTAGACTATGTTCATGATAATTAAGTTCATCTAATCAAATTATTTAATGAACTCCCACTCAGATAGACATCCCTCTAGTCATGTAAGTGAAACATGATCCGAGTCAACTAGGCCGTGTCCGATCATCACGTGAGACGGACTAGTCAACATCGGTGAACATCTTCATGTTGATCGTATCTTCTATACGACTCATGCTCGACCTTTCGGTCTTCCGTGTTCCGAGGCCATGTATGTACATGCTAGGCTCGTCAAGTCAACCTAAGTGTATTGCGTGTGTAAATCTGGCTTACACCCGTTGTATTCGAATGTTAGAATCTATCACACCCGATCATCACGTGGTGCTTTGAAACAACAAACCTTCGCAACGGTGCACAGTTAGGGGGAACACTTTCTTGAAATTATTACGAGGGATCATCTTATTTAAGCTACCGTCGTTCTAAGCAAATAAGATGTAAAACATGATAAACATCACATGCAATCAAATAGTGACATGATATGGCCAATATCATTTTGCTCCTTTTGATCTCCATCTTCGGGGCTCCATGATCATCGTTGTCACCGGCATGACACCATGATCTCCATCATCATGATCTCCATCATCGTGTCTTCTTGAAGTTGTCTCGTCATCTATTACTTCTACTACTATGGCTAACGCTTTAGCAATAAAGTAAAGTAATTACATGACGTTTATGTTGACACGCAGGTCATAAATAAATTAAGACAACTCCTATGGCTCCTGTCGGTTGTCATACTCATCGACATGCAAGTCGTGATTCCTATTACAAGAACATGATCAATCTCATACATCACATATATCATTCATCACATCCTTTTGGCCATATCACATCACAAGGCATATGCTGCAAAAACAAGTTAGACGTCCTCTAATTGTTGTTGCAAGTTTTTACGTGGCTGCTATAGGTTTCTAGCAAGAACGTTTCTTACCTACGCCAAAACCACAACGTGATATGCCAATTTCTATTTACCCTTCATAAGGACCCTTTTCATCGAATCCGATCCGACTAAAGTGGGAGAGACAACACCCGCTAGCCACCTTATGCAACTAGTGCATGTCAGTCGGTGGAACCAGTCTCACGTAAGCGTACGTGTAAGGTCGGTCCGGGCCGCTTCATCCCACGATGCCGCCGAATCAAGATAAGACTAGTAACGGCAAGTAAATTGACAAATCGACGCCCACAACTGCTTTGTGTTCTACTCGTGCATAGAAACTACGCATAAACCTAGCTCATGATGCCACTGTTGGGGAACGTAGCAGAAATTCAAAATTTTCTACGCATCACCAAGATCAATCTATGGAGTAATCTAGCAACGAGGGGAAGGAGAGTGCATCTACATACCCTTGTAGATCGCTAAGCGAGAAGCGTTCAAGTGAACGGGGTTGATGGAGTCATACTCGTCGTGATCCAAATCACCGATGATCTATCAGTCCGAACGGACGGCACCTCCGCGTTCAACACACGTGCAGCCCGGTGACGTCTCCTACGCCTTGATCCAGCAAGGGGAGAAGGAGAGGTTGGGGAAGACTCCATCCAGTAGCAGCACGACGGCGTGGTGGTGGTGGAGGAGTGCGGCAATCCTGCAGGGCTTCGCCAAGCACCGCGGGAGAGGAGGAGGGAGAGAGGCAGGGCTGCGCCATGGAGAGGTCAAAACTCATGTGTTGGCAGCCCCAATGTCCTCAAGTATATATAGGGGAGAGGGAGGGGGTGCGCCCCCTTTAGGGTTTCCACCCCAAGGGGTGTGGCAGCCCCAAACCCATCTAGGGTGGCGGCCAAGGGGGGGAGGGGGGAAACTTGCCCCCCAAGCTAGGTGGAGGCGCCCCCTCCCCAAACCCTAGGCGCCTTGGGCCCTTGTGGGGGGTGCACCAGCCCACCTGGGGCTGGTCCCCTCCCACACTTGGCCCATGCAGCCCTCCGGGGCTGGTGGCCCCACTTGGTGGACCACCGGGCCCCTCCCGGTGGTCCCGGTACATTACCGATAAAACCCGAAACTTTTCCGGCGACCAAAACAGGACTTCCCATATATAAATATTTACCTCCGGACCATTCTGGAACTCCTCATGACGTCCGAGATCTCATCCGGGACTCCGAACAACATTGGTAACCACGTATATCTATTCCCTATAACCCTAGCGTCATCGAACCTTAAGTGTGTAGACCCTACGGGTTCGGGAACCATGCAGACATGACCGAGACAACTCTCCGGCCAATAACCAATAGCGGGATCTGGATACCCATGTTGGCTCCCACATGCTTCATGATGATCTCATCGGATGAACCACGATGTCAAGGATTCAATCAATCCCGTATACAATTCCCTTTGTCTAATCGGTACGATTACTTGCCCGAGATTCGATCGTCGGTATCCCGATACCTTGTTCAATCTCGTTACCGGCAAGTCTCTTTACTCGTTCCATAACACATCATACCGTGATCAACTCCTTGATCACATTGTGCACATTATGATGATGTCCTACCGAGTGGGCCCAGAGATACCTCTCCGGTTACACGGAGTGACAAATCCCAGTCTCGATTCGTGCCAACCCAACAGACACTTTCGGAGATACCTGTAGTGCACCTTTATAGTCACCCATTCCTACGGTATCCGGGAGTTGCACAATCTCATGGTCTAAGGAAATGATACTTGACATTAGAAAAGCTTTAGCATACGAACTACACGATCTTTGTGCTAGGCTTAGGATTGGGTCTTGTCCATCACATCATTCTCCTAATGATGTGATCCCGTTATCAACGACATCCAATGTCCATGGTTAGGAAACCGTAACCATCTATTGATCAACGAGCTAGTCAACTAGAGGCTTACTAGGGACATGGTGTTGTCTATGTATCCACACATGTATCTGAGTTTCCTATCAATACAATTCTAGCATGGATAATAAACGATTATCATGAACAATGAAATATATAATAATAACTAATTTATTATTGCCTCTAGGGCATATTTCCAACATTTGTTGCTTAGCTGCCACTAGAGATGAAGAAGACGATTGAGGTGCATCCCTGACTCTCTTCTTAGATCCATCGCACTTGAGTTGAGCGGCTTCTTGCTTTAGTGCCACGTTGTAGAATTCATCATACTTGGTCGGCTCAAAAAGCACAAGAGCTAGTTGCAGATCTTCTCTGAGGCCACCTCTGAATTGATAAATCATGCTCTTATCATCAGGGCGTCTTATTTAGCGAAGCGAGCGAGCCTCTGAAACAGGATGTTGTACTGGTAAACAGACATGCTGTCTTGCTTGAGATTGCGGAACTCCTCGCGCTTACTCTCAGCAACACTTTGTGGAATGTGGTGAGCTTTGAAGTCTCGGCGGAAATCATCCCAGGTAATCACATGACCTCTTCTGGAATCTTTGTATTGTCGATACCACTCAGCAGCTTGGTCTTTGAGTTATAACAAAGCAAACTTCACAAAGTCCTCTGGCCTGACATTGCTACACTCAAAATGTTTGCAGATATCCACGAGCCAGTCATCGGCGTCTGCGGCCTCGACACAGTTACTAAAGGACTTTGGCTGGTTTGCGAGGAACTGATTGAGGGTAGCAAACTGAGCTTGATTGTTGCATTGGCCTTGATTTCCTTGGTTGCGCTCTTGCAAGAGTTGCAAAAGCATCTGAGTGTTGGCGTTGGTGGCGGCCATGACAGCTTGCCATGCCTCCGGAGGTGGAGGTGGTGGCGGAGGTTCCGGATTCTGACGCATTGGAGGAGCCATCCTGAAGAGGTTGACATCCGTTAGCATCTTGAAAGATAAAGGTAGATGAATAAATCAACAAGGTACAGATATGAGCAAATAATTGGTAAGGATTACCCAATCACAAACCAACTATCTGCAGGAAGAAATACTAGAGCTACAAGAATTCCCACCTATAAAACTGCTGAAACTTTCCGGTTATGCAATCGGGTGTTGGGGATACAGGGGAAGCATAATATCTCACCCAAAACTAGCAAATCCTACATCTAGTTGTATCCATCCTTCAACACATAACCAAGAAACCTTCGGAAATCATTTACCTCAACCTTCGAAAAGCATACGTTATACGAGTTATGGCAATACTCCCGAACTCCCGCCCCAATACTGGGTGGCGTCGAGGTTATCTCACCAACAACTGCATAAAGGAGATTTTCGATGTCGGCGAACTCAGGTATTCCAGAACTGCAATGATAAAATTGTGACGACAACACCTCGGATCTCAACTCCCCGGGACACTGCCACAACCCCTAAATGTCAGGAAGCACCAAGAACAATGTTCTCGTCACAAACCATCAGAATGATTCCAAGATACCCGCGTGATCCTAATTTTTTTAGTGAAATTTGAGGAGAGAAGATTCAAAACTCTACGTCATGAGGCTTCACCAAAGCGACGAAGGGACTGAGGGGTAAAAATAATCATACTCTCCGATATATATAATCCTAT
Source organism: Triticum urartu (assembly GCF_003073215.2). Lineage (NCBI taxonomy): Eukaryota > Viridiplantae > Streptophyta > Magnoliopsida > Poales > Poaceae > Triticum > Triticum urartu. The sequence goes on along the minus strand of NC_053023.1, from coordinate 95,174,563 downwards.
AAGACTCAAAACATTTTTCTAGACTCAACAACATCAGCGATTCGATCAAGCAGGGGGCTCCTAAGTCGGGGAAGGCTCTGATTACCAACTTGTAACACCCACGATGCGGCTATATCTCCCACGTGTCGGAGCACGACTTAGAGGCATAACCGCATAGTAGGCATGTCACAAGAGGGGTAATCTTTACACATCCCATGTACTGAATAAGAAAGGATAAAGAGTTGGCTTACAATCGCCACTTCACACAATACATAAATATAGCATACATCATCCAGAATACAATCAAGGTCCGACTACGGAACCAAATAAAGAAAGACAACCCCAAATGCTAGATCCCCGATCGCCCCAACTGGGCTCCTCTACTGATCGTCCGGAAAAGACACATAGTAACGTCCCGAATCCTCGTCGAACTCCCACTTGAGTTCGGTCGCGTCCCCTGCACTGGCATCATCGGCACCTGCATCTGTTTTGGAAGTAATCTGTGAGTCACGGGGACTCAGCAATCTCACACCCTCGCGATCAAGACTATTTAAGCTTAAGGTAGAAAGGGGTAGTGAGGTGGAGCTGCAGCAAGCACTAGCATATATGGTGGCTAACTTACGCAAATGAGAGCGAGAAGAGAAGCAAAGCACGATCGAGAAGCTATAAGATCAAGAAGTGATCCTGAAACTACTTACGTTCAAGCATAACACGAGACTGTGTTCTCTTCCCGGACTCCGCCGAAAAGAGACCATCACGGCTACACACGCGGTTGATTCATTTTAATTAAGTTAAGTTCAAGTTTTCTACAACGTATATTAACAAATTCCCATCTGCCCATAACCGCGGGCGGCTTTCGAAAGTCAAAACCCTGCAGGGGTGTCCCAACTTAGCCCATCACAAGCTCTCACGGTCAACGAAGGATATTCCTTCTCCAGGAAGACCCGATCAGACTCGGAATCCCGGTTACAAGACATTTCGACAATGGTAAAACAAGACCAGCAAAGCCAGCCCGAATGTGCCGAACAAATCCCGATAGGAGCTGCACATATCTCATTCTCAGGGCACACTGGATTGTCCAAGATCAGTAGGCCAACCCAGAGTTGCCCCTGGTGGTCACCGGCGGCTGACAGGTTGGACCAACACTCAGAGGAGCACTGGCCCCGGGGGTTTAAAATAAAGATGACCCTTGAGTCCGCGGAACCCAAGGGAAAAAGGCTTAGGTGGCAAATGGTAAAACCAAGGTTGGGCCTTGCTGGAGGAGTTTTATTCAAGGCGAACTGAAGGGGTTCCCATAACATCAACCGTGTAAGGAACGCAAAATCAAGGAACATAACACCGGTATGACGGAAACTAGGGCGGCAAGAGTGGAACAAAACACCAGACATAAGGCCGAGCCTTCCACCCTTTACCAAGTATATAGATGCATTAAAGTAAACAAGATATAATACTAATATCCCAACAAAATCCATGTTCCAACACGGAACAAACTTCATCTTCACCTGCAGCTAGCAACGCTATAAGAGGGGCTGAGCAAAGTGGTAACATAGCCAAACAACGGGTTGCTAGGAAAGGTGGGTTAGAGGCTTGACATGGCAATATGGGAGGCATGTTATAGCAAGTGGTAGGTATCACGGCATAGCAAAAGAGCGAGCAACTAGCAAGCAAAGATAGAAGTGATTTCGAGGGTATGGTCATCTTGCCTGCAAAGTTCTCTGAGTTGACGAAAGCTTGATCCTCGTAAGCGTACTCAACGAGTTCCTCGATCACGTATTCATCTCCCGGCTCTACCCAAAGCAAGAACACAAGCAAGACCAACAATCAATCACGGTGCAATGCACAAGCAACATGATGCAAAACATGGCATGACATGCAGGATGTGATATGCAATGCATATGCGTGCTCCGGAAGGAAAAGGATAAACAAGGCATCAACTTGGCAAACCAAGTGTGCCGCTGGAAAGATGAGTTGATTTCGGTCGAAATCGATATGAAGAAGATCACCGGAATCGGAAGCACGGTTTGCAAATGGCTAGCAAAACAAGAATGGCACAATTCTGCGATTAACAGCACGATGCCATCTAGAATGCAACAAGAAACTAAGCTACTCCACTCCAACATAGAAACAAAGCACATGACAGTGATCTACTCGAGATGCTTGACAAAAGATGGACACAAGAGAAGGTTCAAACAAGCATGGCAAAAGTGCAAAAGATAACAGCATCACAGACTTAGTGAAAAAAACATGCCAGGAATTAACATCAGGAAGACATGTTTAGAGCAAGCTAACAACATGCTATAGGAACATATCATAGCAAAACAAGGCATGGAATGAATCTACTCAAAGCATAGAACAAAAGTCCCTTACTGACCATGAGTCAAAAGGGCACAGAAAATATGATGGCACCCATGTAAAGATAGCAAGTTTCGTTAACAGATTCAGACTTGGCAGAAAACTGAGCATGGCAAAAACAGAATTACGAAGGCATCTTAGCGAGCTCGATTCACTCAACAAAAGGCATTCCATGACAATATAAGCATAGCATCAGCAAGATGGCACGTTCAAGAAGCTAACCAAGGCAATAACAAGTTTATAGCATGCCTGGATCAACTACAACAACCTTGGCAAAATTGATTAGCACGTAAACAATCTGCCAGGAACATTTTATAGCAAAAGTAGAGCAATATTAAGTCATTCTAGGGCACTCCATAATTGCAAACAGGGGCATGGATGGATAGAGCATAACCATATGTCAAAATCCTCCTTACTGAAGATACTCAAAACAAGCATGGATCACTCTGTAGCATCATGAATACATGGCATAAAAATAACAGCATGGAAATGATTTGGTGAAATTCTAAGTCCCTGAAATCAGCGATATCACGAGAGCTACTTTGCATGCTTGTGCTAGTCACCACATTGATCACAAAAATATATGGCATATACCCCTGTAAAGATGGCATGGTATAGCCCAAAACACATGTAGAGCTCATGCCCATATGCAGCACACAACAAATGTAGCAAAAATGACAAATGCTCATACTCTGCTAAGAATCAGCACCTAACATTTTATAGCACTCTTGCATCAACGATTTGGGTATCAAAATGGACTCAAACAAGCATGTCACAATGGAACAAAATGAAGAGCACATCATGATGAACATTTTGATATATCATGCATGCAAAATGGATCTACGGATGAGGAGTTATGGCATGTTGAATAGGGCTTCAGAATGCAATATTTTGAGGACTTAGAAGATTTTGGGGGTCAACCTGAGAATTCCAGATCTAGGGTTTGTCTTGCATGGAAAACAAGGATCGCCGGAAGATGGCCGGAGTTGGAGGCTACGGTTGGCCGGAGTAGAGAACGGCGGATCGGGGGCCGGGGAGGCCGGACCCGGGCGGCGCAGCTCCCGCGCGGTGGTCGGCGACGTGGGAGGCGGCGAAGGCGGCGGCGGTGAGCTGTGGAAGGGCGGCGGCTGCCGGAGTGAAGAACAGCGACGGAGGCTCTGGGAGACGGCGGCCGTCGCGGGAGTGGGCGGCGGCGGAGCTCGCGTGAGCCAGGGAGGCTCGGGCGGCGCGGACGGGCCGGGAGGGCCCCGCCTGGGCCCCGGCGGGCCGGCGCGCGGGTAGGCGCGGCGATGTGGGCGCGCGGCTTGACGAACCAGCGGGCGACACGTGGCGGCGTGGAGGTGGCGGACACGTCCGGCAGGTGGGGATTTCGTCCTGCGGCGGAGAGGGGAAAAAGCTAGGGTTTCATGCGGGATTTGGAGAGGGTTGCACATATTTATACCTAGAAGGAGGTGGGAGTGTCCAAATGGAGTGCGGTTTTCGGCCACGCGATCGTGATCCGACGGCGGAGGACATGGGATAGGTTTGGAAGGGTTGTTGGGCTGTTTTGGAGGGGTGTTGGGCTGCAACACACACGAGGCCTTTACGGTTACCCGGTTAACCGTTGGAGTATCAAATGGCCTCCAAATGGCACAAAATTTGACAGGCGGTCTACCGATGGTGTACCAAGGCCGCTTGGCAAATCTCAGTCCATTTCGAGAATGTTTAACACCCGCTCACGAAAAGAGGCAAAAGGGGGCGCCGGAGGACGTAGGAGTGTCGGATTGCAAAACGGACAACGGGGAAAATGCTCGGATGCATGAAGACGAACACGTATGCAAAATGTGATGCACATGATATGAAATGCATGACATGAAAAAAATGCAAAACAAAGACAAAACCCAAGCACGAGGGAACCTCATAACTTAGAGTCGGAAACGGCAGAGTCGGAGTTACAAATATGGTAAGTTACATCCGGGGTGTTACAGTAGGACTCCTCATGGGGCGCGCCAAGGGTGGTCGGCCCCCTCCCCCTCCTCTACTCCTTTATATACAGGGAGGGAAGCACCCCCTAGAGAGACAACAATTGATCCCTTGGATCTCTTAGCCGTGTGCGGTGCCTCCTTCCACCATAATCCACCTCGGTCATATCGTAGCGGTGCTTAGGCGAAGCCCTGCGTTGGTAGAACATCATCATCGTCACCACGCCGTCGTGCTGACGGAACTCTCCCTCAAAGCTCGGCTAGATCGGAGTTCGAGGGACGTCATAGAGTTGAACGTGTGCAGAACTCGGAGGTGTCGTGCGTTCGATGCTTGATCGGTCGGATCATGAAGACATACGACTACATCAACCGCGTTGTGCTAACGCTTCCGCTTTCGGTCTACGAGGGTACGTGGACAACACTTCCCCTCTCGTTGCTATGCATCACCATGATCTTGCATGTGCGTAGGAAATTTTTTGAAATTACTATGTTCCCCAACAGTGGCATCCGAGCCTAGGTTTTATATGTTGATGTTATATGCACGAGTAGAACACAAGTGAGTTGTGGGCGATATAAGTCATACTGCTTACCAGCATGTCATACTTTGGTTCGGCGGTACTGTTGGACGAAGCGGCCCGGACCGACATTACGCGTACGCTTACGCGAGACCGGTTCTCCCGACGTGCTTTGCACATAGGTGGCTTGCGGGTGACAGTTTCTCCAACTTTAGTTGAACCGAGTGTGGCTACGCCCGGTCCTTGAGAAGGTTAAAACAACACTAACTTGATGAACTATCGTTGTGGTTCTGATGCGTAGGTAAGAACGGTTCTTGCTTAGCCCGCAGCAGCCACGTAAAACTTGCAACAACAAAGTAGAGGACATCTAACTTGTTTTTGTAGGGCATGTTGCGATGTGATATGGTCAAGGCATGATGCTATATTTTATTGTATGAGATGATCATGTTTTGTAACCAAGTTATCGGCAACTGGCAGGAGCCATATGGTTGTCGCTTTATTGTATGCAATGCAATCGCCCTGTAATGCTTTACTTTATCACTAAGCGGTAGCGATAGTCGTAGAAGCATAAGTTGGCGAGACGACAACGATGCTACGATGGAGATCAAAGTGTCGCGCCGGTGACGATGGTGATCATGATGGTGCTTCAAAGATGAAGATCACAAGCACAAGATGATGATGGCCATATCATATCACTTATATTGATTGCATGTGATGTTTATCTTTTATTCATCTTATCTTGCTTTGATTGACGGCAACATTATAAGATGATCTCTCACTAAATTATCAAGGTATAAGTGTTCTCCCTAAGTATGCACCATTGCGAAAGTTCTTCGTGCTGAGACACCACGTGATGATCGGGTGTGATAGGCTCTACGTTCAAATACAACAGGTGCAAAACAGTTGCACACGCGGAATACTCAGGTTAAACTTGACGAGCATAGCATATGCAGATATGGCCTCGGAACACTGAGACCGAAAGGTCGAGCGTGAATCATATAGTAGATATGATCAACATAGTGATGTTCACCATTGAAACTACTCCATCTCACGTGATGATCGGACATGGTTTGGTTGATTTGGATCACGTGATCACTTAGAGGATTATAGAGATGTCTATCTAAGTGGGAGTTCTTAAGTAATATGATTAATTGAACTTAAATTTATCTTGAACTTAGTACCTGATAGTATTTTGCTTGTCTATGTTGATTGTAAATAGATGGCCCGTGCTGTTGTTCCATTGAATTTTAATGCGTTCCTTGAGAAAGCAAAGTTGAAAGATGATGGTAGCAACTACACGGACTGTGTCCGTAACTTGAGGATTATCCTCATTGCTGCACAGAAGAATTACGTCCTGGAAGCACCGCTAGGTGCCAGGCCTGCTGCAGATGCTGCTTATAACGTTAAGAATGTTTGGTAGAGTAAAGCTGATGACTACTCGATAGTTCATTGTGCCATGCTTTACGGCTTAGAACCGGGACTTCAACGACGTTTTGAACGTCATGGAGCATATGAGATGTTCCAGGAGTTGAAGTTAATATTTCAAGCAAATGCCCTAGATTGAGAGATATGAAGTCTCCAATAAGTTATATAGCTGCAAGATGGAGAAGAATAGTTCTGTCAGTGAACATATACTCAAAATGTCTGGGTATAATAATCACTTGACTTAACTAGGAGTTAATCTTCCTTGTTGATAGTGCCATTGACAGAGTTCTTCAATCACTGCCTCTAAGCTACAAAAGCTTCATCAAGGAGTTCTTCAATCACTACTATAATATGCAAGGGGTGAATAAGACAATTCCCGAGCTCTTCGCGATGTTAAAGGCTGCGGAGGCAAAAATCAAAAAGGAGCATCAAGTGTTGATGGTCAAACAAGACCACTAGTTTCAAGAAAAAGGGTAAAGGGAAGAAGAAGGGGAACTTCAAGAAGAATGGCAAACAAGTTGCTGCTCAAGAGAAGAAACCCAAGTCTGGACCTAAGCCTGAAACTAAGTGCTTCTACTGCAAACAGACTGGTCACTGGAAGCGGAACTGCCCCAGGTATTTGGCGGATAAGAAGGATGGCAAGGTGAACAAAGGTATATGTGATATACATGTTATTGATGTGTACCTTACTAATGCTCGCAGTAGCACCTGGGTATTTGATACTGGTTCTGTTGCTAATATTTGCAACTCGAACATGGACTACGGATTAAGCAGATTGGCTAAGGGCGAGGTGACGATGCGCGTGGGAAATGGTTCCAAAGTCGATGTGATCGCGGTCGGCACACTACCTCTACATCTACCTTCGGGATTAGTTTTAGACCTGAATAATTGTTATTTGGTGCCAGCGTTGAGCATAACATTATATCTTGATCTTGTTTGATGCGAGATGGTTATTCATTTAAATCAAAGAATAATGATTGTTCTATTTATATGAGTAATATCTTTTATGGTCATGCACCCTTGAAGAATGGTCTATTCTTATTGAATCTCGATAGTAGTGATACACATATTCGTAATATTGAAGCCAAAAGATGCAGAGTTGATAATGATAGTGCAACTTATTTGTGGCACTGCCCTTTAGGTCATATTGGTGTAAAGCGCATGAAGAAACTCCATACTGATGGACTTTTGGAACCACTTGATTATGAATCACTTGGTACTTGCGAACCGTGCCTCATGGGCAAGATGACTAAAATGCTATTCTCCGGAACTATGGAGCGAGCAACAGATTTGTTGGAAATCATACATACAGATGTATGTGGTCGATGAATGTTGAGGCTCGCGGCGGGTATCGTTATTTTCTCACCTTCACAGATGATGTAAGTATATATGGGTATATCTACTTAATGAAACATAAGTCTGAAGACATTTGAAAAGTTCAAAGAATTTCAGAGTGAAGTGGAAAATCATCGTAGCAAGAAAATAAAGTTTCTACGATCTGATCGTGGAGGAGAATATTTGAGTTACGAGTTTGGTCTTCATTTGAAACAATGCGGAATAGTTTCGCAACTCACGCCACCCGGAACACCATAACATAATGGTGTGTCTGAACGTCGTAATCATACTTTACTAGATATGGTGCGATTATAATGTC